>NC_092227.1:53005504-53085504 GCF_036320965.1 Panulirus ornatus | reverse complement strand
TATTCTAACACCATCTGAGCCCCTACCAGGGCATAACATGAGTTTGACAACTTGATTCACAAAATTGTAAGTACGTAATGGGATGGTTAACTGTAGAAGAAAATTGCAGTGACTTTGGTAATTCCTAATCCTCCAAAGAAATATAATGAACTAGAATATATAAACTAAGATAATAATGAAAAACACTTATATGGTTCATGAATCTCTGAAACATGCACTTCTCACCAATGGTATAGTTCTGATAATGGAGTATATCAATGATAAAGAATATGACTAGAAAACTCTAGATTCTGATGGCGTTAACGATTCATGTAGATACGAATTCTTTGATATATTTACAGAAAAGTGTTCAATAGCATCATGCCTCTGAGGTTATAGAAGCAGTGGAGCTGATACCACCATTACTGTATCTCATCTTTACACATATTATCCTGGAAACTGAGAACAACTTTTACGATAAATCAATTAAAGAAAGGGACCATGTTATGCCTGAGTTTGATTACGCAGGAAATGAGGACATACCAAGAACAGACAGAGGAGATATAACCCTGGAAACTTCACAGAAGTAAAGGAATTCTACAGTTATCTTATGGACGATTTTGTAAGATTTGCAGTAAAGGAGTGAGAACATGAGTGCGTTTTTAGCTACGAATACAAAATAATAAGCAAATGTTAAAAAAAGAGAGAAATATGGCTCAATAACGTTGTCAAAATGTCAAAGAGTTTAAGATTGGACTGTAGACAAGATGTAGGCAGCACTACAACTATCCCACATTTGAAAGATGCAAAAGAACAAGGAATGAGAATAGCGGATAAGGAAGGAGGAACAGAGAAACTCTGATAATGATATTGTGGACAAAGAAGGAGATAATCCAAAACCGTTTACGGAAAGTTTTGCATTTACCCCAGTAAATGCAAAGCAACGAGGATGACCTCGATACGAATATCATAATGCAGGAAAAAAAAGTTGCAGAAATCTGTGTGTGAGAGGGACTCTGAAGTCGACATGTGTCTGACATGTCGCCAGATCCCTGCCTTATAAGATCTGTAAAGAGGACAAACTGTTTGTTGGCAACTATTATACTCACGTGCAAGTACATAGATACGGAAATATTCCGAAAAAGTGTTTACATCCTACGCTAGGCCAAAACAAGAATATGCCTCATACGTTTAGTCGCCGTACTGAAACACAAAAAACTGATAGAGGAGGTCAAGAGGAGAGCGATAAAGAAGGCTCCAGAACGGATAGATCTATGTTAAAGTGAGATATTAGAGGCTACATATTGATCCACCATTGAAGAGAAATGAGTGAGGGTTGGCTTGATCACAACCTATATGCTTTTAAACTTGTCTGATGATGTCAGCAGTGAGCACTTCTTTGAATGATGCAAAATTAGAATGATCAGAGGCTATGATACGAAACTTGATAGGAAGGATATGAATAACTTTCTGTTATATAAGAATAGAGAGTGAATGGAGTAAACTGAGTGAGGATGTTGTGAATGGTAACCCCATATAAAAGTTTGAAGATTGTGTGATAGTCGAGAGAGCTTTGAAAAATGGGGCAGACAAGTGTAAGACTACCTCCCATTATGGTACAGTTAAGTAATTACTTTAACGCGGGTCTTCCTAGGGAGATACTAGATTTTCTCTGATATTTCTGTCTTCTGATACGAATATCCGGTCTTGAAGTATAACATCTAACATTTTCTTACGCGACTGTTCTGCATAATCCGTGAACACCTCTGTGTCAGACAGTTTTTATCAACTTTAATCAACAAAATTGCCCTAAGCTCCAGTCTCTGCAGGAGCTTCAATGTGTATAATTTGAGAACATCTACTCCACGGTGGAATGAGGCGACAACAGAGCATCATTATCATCCTACTGTTTGCTATAATTAGCTTCATCTTGCTTTTTCGTTTTACGTACGCTCATCTCACTCACTACGCACACATGATTTGTTAAGCTAATTCACTGTGACACACTTCCAGCTGACGGTGTCTACACTCATACTAACAAATGAAAGCGACACAGCACAATTGCCAATCCCTATAGACGCACTGGTAAACAGGGGACGCGACGCAAACACCGTATTTAGTCCCCATAGACAGGAGCCTAATGCAAAGGCCACTACAATCAAGCCAACCGCGGTTCGCACTTTAAGCCAGTCATTCACACACTCCGTTCCTCATTACTCGCGCTGGTCTTATTATAGAACCCTTCAATGATCTGTAACAGCGTGTCTCTCCCTCGTCCGCCATATCACATTAATGATATTCATTATTTAGTCCTCTGTAGTAGAACACATTATGATACCGTCTTAGTATAACAGGAGTTATTCAGAAACTAGCAGGTTCATTCCAACGGAAGTCAAAGCGCTCTCGATCTTCTTAGTGTCTCTTGTTTGCCAGCTGTGGAGATGTGGATCCTTTACCCTCTTTCTCTCAGTGGTCTTTAGTGGTCAGGATCGTAACCTCCACTACATCTTTCTTTTAACCTTTTAGTTTATTGTGGGTTATATATATACCGCATATGCATGTCTAACTTATCCATGATAGGCTATGAAGTAAAGATTTCTAATAATATGGCTTAACACAATATCTTAAAATTATTCTATGATGAAAATTTCAAACTCTTTAATTCATATTCAGAGATTGTAAGGGACGTAACACGCATTTTGTTCGGATAATTTTTGAAGTGCGTACATTTTAAGGGTCGGTACTCTTAGTGCGTTTTGATTGTCTTTCTGGTGGTAGGATTGTGTTCGCCTGCCTACTCCACAGTCTTCAGAAATATAGATAGCGTCAGCTCCAGTCGCGAGATTTGATGCACGAATCCCGCCTGATGGAGACAGTGATGAATTGGGTACTGAAAATGGTGGGAGCGAAGGCAACCATATTTCAGTGAACAGCAACTCCAGCTGTGTCACTGACCAGGAAAATGAAGAATAAATTCCTCATGCCACAGACTCTACACCCAACTGGGGTTACACGGAGTGGCATAGAGGAAGTGCAGCGGTAAGCAGGAAGGCTACGATTAAGATAACTAGCCAACAGCTTAGAATTACGGTCTATGCAAGTTACTAGAAGCACAGAGGATGTGCCATCTGCATCATTACTCCAGAATTACTCTTGGTAAAGAAGTACATCACGTCTTGGCTCAGGAGAGACCACAAAACTCATCGAGTTGAGAGCTTGTCATGGACCATGACCACCTACTGGTTTCTTATATTACTTTTAATGAGTCTCTCAGCGCTTATGGGATAACGGTTGTGGAGGTCCCATATTTCACGCAACAGTCTCAAGAGAGTCTTTCTTCAAGCTCTGAAACCACATCCGATTTGATAACAAAGTGACTAGAATTCCCAGGCGACGCCACGACAAACTTCCTCCCATCCTGGAAATTTGGAACTCTTGGAGCGAGAGACTTGTGTTGGTGTATAGTGTACCAATAACTGTTACTGTGGATGAACAACTAGTTCATTTCAAGGGAAGGTGTCCCATTCAGACGGTGTATACCCTCTAAACTAGACATATATGTAAGGAAGGTATGAGGAGCATGTGATACAGAGCAGCTACGGTGTATAGAAGCGTATACTGGCCGCAAAGGTGAAGTTGCGGGACGTTAACAAGGCAAGTGTGCTGTGTTGCATCTTAGAGAGGGCCTGAATAGAAGAAACTGTGACATCTTTTTCTGTACTTTGCAAAGGAAATGAAAGGTCGCAAATATAACACTATTGGAACAGTGGGGAAGGATTTGTCTGGAAATGCCAGCACAGATGGCCAATCTAACAGAAAGATTTGATATTTGAAGGATATCATGAAGATGACGTTCTCATTTCATATTGCTCAAGGAAATAGAGCATGGTTGTTTTGCCATATTCAGCGCATGATTCTGTTACTTAGAGAGAGAGAGAGAGAGAGAGAGAGAGAGGTAATAAGAACTACAGCAGTACGAAATTCTACTACTCAACCCACTGTGACAACCCATTGCCCAAACCGTCTGTGCAGGAAACGGCCAGTACCATTGCTTAACAATAGTGGACATCTCAGCTTATGATATGTATATATACATTCTATGGATGGTGGGTAACCAAATTTAATCTGCTAGAATTCTGAATAATACTAATCGAGCTAGCTGGCATCAGCAATGCGACTTGATTTACAATAATGAGTTCCACATGAGTCAGTCAAACTGCCAGAGTCAGATAGATGTGAGGCCAACAAAATGACTACTTTTGTTATTTGTGCAACAGTGATAATAATAAACTGCCCTAATAATAAACTGACCTAAACTGCTTTATCATTATATATATATATATATATATATATATATATATATATATATATATATATATATATATATATATATATATATATATATATATATATATATATATATATATATATATATATTATATATATTGAAGAATGTGTGGAAGTCGAGAACATTATCTCGGAAAGCAAAAATGGGTATGTTTGAAGGAATAGTGGTTCCAACAATGTTGTATGGTTGCGAGGCGTGGGCTAAGGATACAGTTGTGCTCAGGAGGATGGATGTGCTGGAAATGAGATGTTTGAGGACAATGTGTGGTGTGAGGTGGTTTGATCGAGTGAGTAACGTAAGGGTAAGAGAGATGTGTGGAAATAAAAAGAGCGTGGTTGAGAGAGCAGAAGAGGGTGTTTTGAAGTGGTTTGGGCACATGGAGAGGATGAGTGAGGAAAGATTGACCAAGAGGATATATGTGTCGGAGGTGGAGGGAGCAAGGAGAAGAGGGAGACCAAATTGGAGGTGGAAAGATGGAGTGAAAAAGATTTTGTGTGATCGGGGCCTGAACATGCAGGAGGGTGAAAGGAGGGCAAGGAATAGAGTGAATTGGAGCGATGTGGTATACCGGGGTTGACGTGCTGTCAGTGGATTGAATCAAGGCATGTGAAGCGTCTGGGGTAAACCATGGAAAGCTGTGTAGGTATGTGTATTTGCGTGTGTGGACGTGTGTATACGCATGTGTATGGGGGGGGGGGGTTGGGCCATTTCTTTCGTCTGTTTCCTTGCGCTACCTCGCAAACGCGGGAGACAGCGACAAAGTATAAAAAAATATATATATATATATATATATATATATATATATATATATATATATATATATATATATATATATATATATATATATATATATATTTTTTTTTTTTTTTTTTTTTATACTTTGTCGCTGTCTCCCGCGTTTGCGAGGTAGCGCAAGGAAACAGACGAAAGAAATGGCCCAACCCCCCCCCCCCCCATACACATGTACATACACACGTCCACACACGCAAATATACATACCTACACAGCTTTCCATGGTTTACCCCAGACGCTTCACATGCCTTGATTCAATCCACTGACAGCACGTCAACCCCTGTATACCACATGACTCCAATTCACTCTATTCCTTGCCCTCCTTTCACCCTCCTGCATGTTCAGGCCCCGATCACACAAAATCTTTTTCACTCCATCTTTCCACCTCCAATTTGGTCTCCCTCTTCTCCTCGTTCCCTCCACCTCCGACACATATATCCTCTTGGTCAATCTTTCCTCACTCATTCTCTCCATGTGCCCAAACCATTTCAAAACACCCTCTTCTGCTCTCTCAACCACGCTCTTTTTATTTCCACACATCTCTCTTACCCTTACGTTACTTACTCGATCAAACCACCTCACACCACACATTGTCCTCAAACATCTCATTTCCAGCACATCCATCCTCCTGCGCACATCTCTATCCATAGCCCACGCCTCGCAACCATACAACATATATATATATATATATATATATATATTCAATTTTCTAAAAGAAGGAACAGAGAAGTGGGCCAAGTGAAGATATTCCCTCTTAGGCTCAGTCCTCTGTTCTTAACGATACTTCGCTAACGCGGGAAATGGCGAATATGTGTGAAAAAAAAATTGATATAATGATGACACTAGTCCGTGATGTAAGTTATGAAGGTGAAATCGCACTTCAGTAAGAGTTCATATAATTTTACTTAACATGTAATTTTTCTATACATATGGCACGACGTTTCGTGGCGAAAATCCACCTCATCAGGTGCCAGTACTTAACAAAGTTATTTAGATCCCAACATCACGCTTGAGTGCAGCCGTCCAGCACCAACCAATCAGTACAGACCAACCAGTGTCCACTTTGTGTGGCAGTAACCGTTGTAAGGGAGAGTGATTATGGGGGGGTTACGTGGCGGGGGTTGACCTGGGTAGCTGGGTGTGTCTTGAACAACTTTTCTTATGTTTCGTGTTTTGGCAACTCTCTCATAATGATTTCGTTAATGCTAGGATGGGCTTTAAAGTTGCCTGTGGACAAATTAAAGTGTTTAGTATTAGCAGTTAAAGCTGATTCAATGACGTTGCGTGTGGCATAATCAGCAGAGGGGTATAGAATAACGGGATTTTCAAGATCTTTGGGGTGACCATTTTCATAACAGCGTTAAGCAATAGCATTTTTGTGGTCATCCCTGCTTACTGCATGACGGTGCCAACAACACCTCTCTGTTACAAACATGCAACAATTTGGAGTGTTTACGCCGTCAAATGTAAGGCATATATATATCCATTGACGTGGTCAATGGATTCAACCACGGAATGTGAAGCGTCTAGGGTAAACCATATGACAGCTAGAGACTGAGTGTGAACGAATGTGGCCTTTGTTGTCTTTTCCGAGCGCTACCTCGCACGCGCGCGGGAGGAGGAGGGGCTGCCATTTCATGTGTGGCAGGGGTGGCAAGGGGAAAGGATGAGGGCAGCAAGTATGAATATGTACATGTGTATATAAGTATATGTCTGTGTATGTATACATATATGTCTACGTTGAAATGTATAGGTATGTACATGAGCGTGTGTGGGCGTTTATGCACATACATGTGTCTGTGGGTGGGTTGGGCCATTCTTTCGTCTGTTTCCTTGCGCTACCTCGCTAACGCGGGAGACAGCGACAAAGTATAATAATAACAGATAGATATACATAGACCAAACAGGAAAAGAGAGATGACAAGGCTTCTGAAATGTCGACATGATAGTCAGAGAACATCACCATATTTTTCAGGCGTAGTTATCCTCTTCACGATTCTTACCTAAAGCGATCCAAACCTACCATCGTTAGCGACGTAATGATTTCTAATCCTCTGATTCTAAGGTGTATACTTCTTGGAGTCTGTAAAACGTTGATGTAGACGTGACCTAAACTGCAAGAATGACGTTTAATAAGGCATAATTAGGTTTCGACTTATCAAAAGTCCTAAGAGTTTAATGTCGCTTATGTCAAAAGCATAATGTAAGAGTGACAGACAGACATGCAAGACACCCAGCAGGAGACACAGCGCTGTAGACTGCTCCTGAAGCACAGCAGTGGTGGTGAATGAGGAGGGGCAGAGAGGAGAGCAGCCGAGCGAACTCCGCTTTTCAAGGCGACACACAGAGGAACCTCACGCCACGCTTCTCGCTCGCATTTCATGGTAACTTGGTCGTAAAAAAAAAAAAAAAAAAATGACGTGAATTTCTTTCTACTCAGAATGTAATATACAGTAAAGACCTTGAATGCCAGTGACTCTTATAACTGTTTTATGCATTATGTCTCTTTTTTTTTTCGAATAATATTGTGAATTGAACGGCGAAGTGTAGTTTTGATCATTTATGCCTCTCGTAGCGCTAAAGAATGCCTGAGTAATGCCTTTTGTCTTCTTTGCAGGATTATATCCTTTTTTTTGTGTAGTGTAGAGACGTTTAGGAAGGGAGAGGTGGCTCTTTCCCTGATTATTCGTAATGAGACCCCTTGCTCGTGACGTCAGTGTGTCTGACGTCACGATCTTAGTGAGACGAGGTATCCAGAAAAAAAATTAAAAAAAGCGTTCGTTGAGTAATTTGCTTTTCCGGAACTCCTCTGTCTACTCATACTTCTGCTCATGACAAAATGCTTCTTCTCTCTTTATAAATGGCTCTGTTTTCATCGTGTCATCCCAGATCACATCCTATGTTATAGAGTTATACATTTCTGAGGGTAGACCAAAATGTTATGAAACCAGATATCATTCTGAAGCAGAAAGGGGCGATTATCTGACTTCATTTGGTTGCAGATTCTAAGTTTTTTTTTTTCAATCTTTTAATATCAGTGTATCGATTGTATTAACTACTATCAGAATACCCGGTGCTGCTGGGGCTTTGTATGGCCTCAGAGCGGCCTTCAAGGAAAACGGGCGGTAGTTTAAAATTTTGCCCATATTCTGAAGTACCATCACCTCAAAACTTGGCACCTGTAAGTGCTACTTATCTCAGAAACTGTCCCTGTGGGCCCACCCCACTCATCCCAAGGATTGTAACCCCTGTGCCGTTGACACACACACACACACACACACACACACACACACACACACACACAAACATGCAGTCGTGTAGTGTGGTAGTCAGCGTTATGGACCGTGGATCAACACGGGCCTGCATTGGATCGCTACCGCGTAGGTTCGAATTCTGGACACGGCAGCCAGCTCACACCCAACCCAGGTGTTCATCCTTCCCTAAAGGATGATGGACAGATGGCTTCATGTGTGTGTGTACGTGTGTGTGTGTTTGTTTGTCTGTCTGTCTGTCTGTCTGTCTGTCTCTTTGTGTGTGTGTGTGTGTGTGTGTGTCTGTCTGTCTGTCTGTCTTTTTTTGTGCGTGTGCTTGTTCAAACATAGAGTAGTGACATAAGGACTTGGTGCAAGTCTGCAAAGGAATGAAATGAGACTTATCGATCGCCCAGTGTTCATTGATTTATTGAAGATGATGTAGTTTCCTTGGTCGACGACTTAGGTAAAGTCAAGGAAGGTGAAAACCACTGGAATATGTGTAACGTCTCGTCGTTTCTCATATGTACTTCGTCCAGGTACTTGTCGTCCAGTTACTTGTTATGAATTGTCGTTGATCTTCTTTTGTTGATTTTAAGACCAATTCACTCTCGACTTTGTGAGTTGATTCAGAAACTTGAAAGTTGTAATCTCATCTCCCCGGGTTCTTTGTGTGTGTGTGTGTGTGTGTGTGTGTGTGTGTGTGTGTGTTTAATTACCTATGTGTACTGTAGGGGCGAAAATCTAACATTCGTGTGGACCCCATCTCCTGTAGTCTCTCTCTGTTATCATACAACTTTGTGAAACTTCTATATTCTCTCCAAATTTACATTTTCATGACTTAGGTCTATCATATTCATTCACTACTCTTGTACAACAATAAAAGTACTTTTTTTTGACATCTTTCCCATCAGGTTTCAAGCTTATCACATGTTATGAACTCTGGTTATTCTATTCTTGCATTCTTTCAAGGAACTGTTCGCGAGTGACAACATCAAAATGGTTTAAAAACTAAAGTATGTGATCACGTCACTCTTGCTCTTCATTCTTCGACTGATGACATTTCTAAGGCCTTTAACTCCGTGCACCTAGTTCGGGTACTATTTTCGTTGCCCTACTCTAAGCTTTCTTTGCTAGATCTTACTGTTTCTTTAAATGCAGTGACCTCATTTGAGAAGCATTTAGGCTGTGAACAGAAAGCTAATTATTTCTTATCCACAAACTTGAATGCTATTCTAATATTTGCCAGCAGACTGTTCGTCCCCTTTTGTATTCTCCTAAGATGAGTTTTGGCACTTCCAGCTCGCTTTCAAACACAGATTTCTGTAGTTATTTCTTGCTTTATGATATTTATATTGATTCCTCATTTCACTTTATCCCATCCTCTTTACCTTGCATTTTCTTGGGTTTAATATCATCACCTATGCATCAAACTGACTTCAGAGCTTCTCTTTGTCTCGTACGATGATCAAATCCCCCCTCGATTTTACCCCCTTATGACTTTGGTTTCATCTGCAAACATATTCAAGAAGGAGTATAAACCCATCTGCAAGTCATCTACATAAATAATGAAGATCGTTGGTCGCCACTGGTGAACTCAACCCATTTCGAGCAGATGACCCTAACACGCGTCCAATGTTCCTTTTCCATCAGGATAATCCTCTGTCCATCAACGTAGTCTTTCCCTTCTTCCTGCCTGATGCTCCAGCATCCTTGCCAACCTCCTGAGTGATATAGTATCTGATGCTTTATGGTAGTCCAGATAGTCAATTCACCCAGCCTTCATTTTTGTCTATAATGGAGCTCACTCCCTTCTAGAAAGCTGAGACGTGAGTCACACAAGGTCTCCTATCCACAAAACCATTCTCCCTCTCTCCCAGGTAGTTTATCCTACGCAGGAAGTGATAACCTTGGGTGCTTTTATTTCTAATACTTCAATGTTTTCCAAGACCTCCTCCTCATTCCGTCTCACTGGTGTTGAGGCGAGAGTATATTCCACTCTGTAAACACTACTCGAACATGCCATTCACTTCCTTCCATGTCTCTGCATCAGCATCCACAGTTCTTGCTTCTGAATCCTCTCGCGTTGTTAGCTGATCGTGAACTGACTCCTGGTACGAAATAGGCCTGGAAAATCGGAGCCCTCCAGATCTTGGCAGAAATTGTTGCTCTGTGTGTGTGTGTGTGTGTGTGTTTGTGTAACCCTCACTGCTCAGGTAATCAGACTCTATTCTGCCATTGGCCACACCGCCACCATCTGACTGAAGGTATAATTAATGTATCCAACCTACAAGCAAACACCAATCATGTAAAACAATATTTTTATATATAAAAGTGTTTTATTTCCTTGAAGTGGATGTTAACCACAAATATGTGAGGGGCTGGCCACCCTGGCATCATATCTTCAACTACAGACTGGTTTCAGTACTCTGTAAAGTGTTCTCTGGAAATAAAAGTCAATGCGAGACATTTCAGCATGTGTCATGGGAATGTACGTGCCGGGCTCGGCTGCTGCCTCACATCCCACCAACAATGGAGTAGTAGTGCCCAACTCCTGACTAGAATTTAGATGCTGGTGTTCGAAACTCGTCTGATAACTTGTTTAGAAATAATATCATATTTTCACATCTCTGCAGCAGGTAATTGGAGGCCAATAATTTCATACTTGTTATGGATGAAATTGGATTGTAGTTTGATTATTCCACCTATTATGATTGATTCAATCAAGCTTTTCTTTTTCCAGGTACGTGCAGGATAAGATGTTGTGAAGGACATGAGTTGTTAAGGATCGAAGCGTAAGTATACTGAGGATCTGCTTAACCGTTTTCTATACTGTTATTTGCAGCGTATATGAAATTTCACATCTTTATGATACTTTCTTTACTCTTGTTGCATTCTGTTGTCCTTCATATTGTGGAGGTTGTGGTCTTCACTTAGTACAGCCGCTGTGTGTTATATTATTATGTGGTCTGCTACTGGTTTTGTCCGTCTGTTGGAACCGTTCTACGAGCACTTCGTACTGTGGTTGTATCGCGGTCACTTTGCACGAGTGATGCGGCAGCAGTGTGTGTCAAGAATTTGACTTGATATTGATTACATTTCCAATCTGCTTCGACCTTCTTCTGGACGAGAGTTATCTTGGACTTCATAAGTCAGTTCTTCCTTACTGACATAGGAAGGAAAACGAGCGTATTGGTCTCCATGTAATGATGGTTCTGTGTCATCACGAGAGCATACACAAAAATATGAATGCAAAGATATAATACAATGGTTTCAACTTTTCAGTAAATGGACGCTCACAAGATCCTTTGTATTTCTTTATGTCATAAGACCATTTGGAATTATTGATTTCTAGTCATTACTGTATATGAAGAAACTATTTTTTTTTCTGCATAGAAAAACATCATAATAATGTAATTACGACCGGATCAACAAGTAAGACATGGAGTGACCTTGCCTGCTCCGTCAAAAACAGTAAATGTAAGATATTATCTAAATCATTTTGCTATTCAGTGATTGACATTCAGGGAGCAAGAGATCCAAATTATCATCAAAGTCGATCTGTTAATGACTCGCACTGGACTCTGGTTAAGAACAATTCAGCGTCACGAGCGCATACGTTCAAATTCTAGCTGCGTCAGTCGGTACACGATCAACCTAGGTGTTCATCCACCCTTAAGGGTTGATCGACAGAATAGGTGCCTGGTTCAGGCTAGGGTATGTATATATTGTGTTAATGGGATGGCCTTCATTAGGGCCTCGCATGCCCGTGCCGCTTCAGCTAACGAAGAAAAAAAAAGGTAAATCTGGATTTCTATGTAATAATATCGTAGATGTCTTTGGTGAAGTTAAAGACAACCTATGTATTTGTACAGGAATGGATGATGGTACACAGGAGACTGGTGGCTGGATCACAGACAGCCCGTGTCGTCAGCTAAGACAGAGCTTGACTTATTAACGAGAACTGAAAATATCCGTCTAATGACTTGGATCATGGGGAAAATGCTGCCATGTCTGTTATATCCTTGAGTACAGAAGGCTAACTATTCTCACAACGTAGATGGATATTCAGGAAGCTATGTTGCTTCTGGTTTGTCACACTGTAGCTGAGGTGACAGAGGAAAAAGGAAAGGAAAAAATAGAAAATGGGAATAGTTCCCGTATAAGCTTTTCAAAGCATTTCGGTGAATGCTTTTTTGAGGAGCTTATACCGGGACCAACGTTTTTACAGGTTGCGAGCGAGCAACACCTGCATAGTCATCACTGAAATAAACTAGCAGTTGCTTCTACTTTTATCTGAGGAGAAACGATATCTAATTTTCAAGAGGATCTTTCGGTAACTGAGCCAATCACTCTGTCTGAATGTTGTATTCCCTCCACGTAGGACCTGCTCGTTCTGGAAGTAGATACCATTGGCAAATTCATGATGGCAACATCAGGTAAACAAGGATGTATTCTATGTCTGGCATGCGCCTGTGATAACCCAAAGACAAACGGGCAAAATCGGCTTCTTTCTCAACAATATTTATTACCATTGGTGTCTCGTACGATTTATTGACTTTTTTTTACCGTTATCGGGATTTGTACTTCTGGAAAGCTATCGTTGTAACATTGGATATAGATATTCATAAGATCATCATGTTCCTTGTGAGGATCATATATATATAATCAAGAGTCACCCACCATTCACAGATATTGTGGCTAAAGATCAACAACCGAATATTTGCTTCCTGTGCCTTATCATTGGTTTGAGACTATACCGTTGTCCTCCAGCTTACATGTACAGGCATAATGGAAGTGGTTTGACACATCGATTCAAGCAACTCTCTCGTAAGACACTTGATGTCTTTAGACTGTGATCTAAAATGATAGCATTATCATTGACCAGTCCAGGTAGTTGGGTTATAGTCGAGCAGTGTCTACGAAACACCCTTATTTTCACTACTTCTGAGTGAGACAATGTTAACATCACCTTGAATGTAAATCTTAATGTAACGTCTTATATATTGGAGTAGAATGTTAAATATCTACGTAAACTGGGTGGTATTACCTTCTCGAAGATACATTTTGTCTTTGACGTTATTTCATCTTATCGAGTCGAGATTCATCGAATTTCTCCATTGGTGTAAATCGTGACAATAGTAATGTTTTATTTAAGGAGTCATCTGGTGATACTGTGGTATTATGTGGTCTCAAATAATCCAGTTACGTCATCCTCAACGGTTCTTCTTGCCGAGTATCTATGTAAGGGTTGATTTCCATTCCTATGTTAGTTAGTGGCTTTGTTATAACAGAGGAGGAGCAAAAGGGTTGGTAGGTAAGGAGAGGCGGGGGGGAGAATGTGAGGTGGAGATCAGGGCTGTAACCCGGTACAGTCTTCCAGAGTCTTTTCTTTTTCCTTCTTTCTGTTTGTTCCGTGATTTATTATAATTCAGCTCTTCCATGAACACTAGTTTCATCATATTTCTTTTTACTCCTCTCTCTCTCTCTCTCTCTCTCTCTCTCTCTCTCTCTCTCTCTCTCTCTCTCTCTCTCTCTCTCTCTCTCTCTCTCTCTCTCTCATCACCTTCTTTTTCCATTAAACTATCGACTTGTTTAACTCAGTTTCTCCTTTATTTGCTTATCTATCCCAACTACCTTTTTTCCTTTCTTTTTCTGATTCTCAGCTTATTTTCTCTTTTTTTTTCTATCATTCGCCTTTTCCTTGAACTCCGTTCTTTCAAACTATCTATATTTTCTTCTTCACCTTGCAATCCTTTCCGATCTAAAGGTCTTCTCTTCCCTCTTTACATCTTCCATTTTTTTCTTACTTTCCTATCGTTTTTCTTTATATCGTTTTTCTTCTAATCTTCGCCTGGCAACTCTCCCTTTCTTGCTCTTTACTTGGCTTCTTTTTTTTTCTTTGCTTCCTTCTCATCACTTTCTCTTTATCATTATCAGTATCATCTTCATCTCCAAATATCTCATTTCTCTCCTTTTCTGTCTTCCTTCTTCAGTATTCTCTCCTTAAGGATGCATTTTATCTTTTATCTTAAATTTCATTTTTTTTCTTCCTTCTCTCTTCTTACTTATGCCTTGTCCCTTTCTCCTTTCATGCCCTGAGTAATCATTTTCACACCTAAAGAAATTATGGGCCAGCCTTAAGCGTCAGTTATACATCAATAAAACACCTTCTTTCCTATGGACGGAAGAAACAGTAAAACCAACAACAGGCCAGAGGATCGAGCCTTAGGGGAAAAAAAAAAAAAATCCTCACTTGGCCCTCTACTCCGTTCCTCCTTTGGAAAAGTAAAACAGGATGGGAGGATTTCCAGTCCCCGCGCCCTCCCCTTGTAGTCGCCTTCTGCGACACGCAGGGAAGACATGGGAAGTATTCTCTCTCCCCTATCCCCAGGGATGATTATATATATATATATATATATATATATATATATATATATATATATATATATATATATATATATATATATATATAAAATAAGTAATACACATTATATCAAGATGATATTAGAACAGTATCTGACGAGGAAGATCGGGTCTCAAGGTATCACTTGTTAAAAGTAAAGGATGCGATCCAATTACTACCTCAGGCCAAAGGCGTCTTCGACCTCTGGCTTCACCGGAGGGATCATCTCACCACCGAAGAAAATATCGTTATTTTCTATAACGTGAAGCCAGTAACTTATGACCAACGTTCCACCATTAATGGGATTCGTCGCCTCCACCCGACTTCGTGTACACATAAACCTCTATAATCAAAATATTTATCTTCACCAACATCCGAGGGATTTGTATAATTTTTCTTTTCATTTGTATACCATAATGGGATCTGTTTCCTATTCCAACACCTCAGAATCGTCCGAGGGTCATTAAGATAACTCTTGGGTTCTCATTATAGTTCCAGAATCTACCAATACAGGCCCACACATCTGCAGCTCTTAATGATTTACCTCTGTAATGGGATCCACCATGTCTCTCCAAGACCCAGTTTCGCAAAGGATATAAAGTTATTGCAGCGCGCGCGCCTCAGCGTTACCACGGAGGCAATGATTTCGTTGTTAGCAACGCGTTAGCTGCAGAATGGGCGGGTTAAATGCCAGCCACGAACTGATGCCGTGCATTCCCAGCGTTGCTGGTCATAAGTTGGTACAGGCTCGCTTAGTGAGCGAGTTCCTCGATCATTTTTTACCTTTGCTGCGGTATTTATACCAAAACCTGGTATGGTTCAGCAACACCTTTTAACCCGAATTACTGCTATATTAGAGCGTTTTTACCAGGAAACTTAGTAAGACTCTTGAAACATCTTTTTCAGGAGGCCGTGCGAGTCTGGTGCTTTTGGGTCAGGGTTTAGCGTGTTACTAGAATCTTTTTCTTTTTTTTTTTTAAGCATTTAGCACGATATTGCAATGTGACCGCACCATCTTCTCTAATGAGGCCTCTGCGTTGAATGCTAACACTTCCCGGAATATCTACCAAAAAAAAGGGAATGATTTTAAGTAAATGAGTGAAATGCCGAAGGGTAAGGAGAAAGAGACTGAGACGGTAGGAAGTGCATTTCTTCGATGACTCAATCTGTAGAGGACGATAGAATTACCTCTTGAGCATGATAGCTAACTCCTTTTATACAATGACTTTAACCCTTGCAGGTGATGACTCTTTGAGATGAGCCTCGCACGTTCGATACCTTAATCCCATGACACGAGAAATTAACACTTGAGCATTGACGACTTATATTCCCTACAGCCAGAGGATGTTTCCTTTAAAGAGCTAACAGCTTAACGCCTCGCGAGTACTGGCTTATCCTTTTCAGTACAACGTTTGGATCCTCTGGGTATGAAAGCTCTTCGAATGATGTGGGTCAGCCTCTTGAGTAGATTATCCAAGGTCTAAAGGTCGATAACTTTACTTCTTGGGTACTATGAATATGCACCCCTAAAGCTTGATAATCAGATTTTTTTTAGTACAATGACTCAATTCTCTCTCAATGAGATAAGTTAACCCTTGAAGTACAATGACTTGACCCCTCGATGCAATGACTGAATCTTTTCAATACATTTATTTCATCCCTTGAGTATATTGCAGCTTATCTCTTGGTAATGTGATGGTGATCTAAACTTATGAATACAGTGACTTAGTTTATAGGGTGCAAGTAAGATCGCCTTACACTGTACTCAAGATAATGATGCAACTTTTACTGGCATTGTAATATGACTCTGCTCTGCTTCTTGTTTTGAGGTGCAATAGATATTTTCGTGAAACGTTGTTCATCAACTTAGCCTTTGATGGGAATAAATAGATCATAGAATCTTCACAAACGTTTGAATGTTTTAACTGCTGCTGATCCGTTAATTAATGTCTGTCTATTAAGAAGATGGGACTAGGCTATTCTGAGGATGGGGTTTCCCTTTACATGAAACTCTAGGAGAATGGTTAACAGATGGACACTTATGCTTGGTGTTCATCATTGTTGTGACTGAAGCTACCCATGGCAAGGAAATGCTGACTTTGGTCAACTGTTGCACTGTCATGCAACAGTATTCTTGTGTCAGTGGTAATAACAGTGCACTAGACACTGGTATCTATTTATGTTGCAGAGTTTAGGTTTGATATGTGGTATAATATTTTTCTGATATTTCTTTACGCACAAACGACACGATTCTTGTTTTG
Source organism: Panulirus ornatus (assembly GCF_036320965.1). Lineage (NCBI taxonomy): Eukaryota > Metazoa > Arthropoda > Malacostraca > Decapoda > Palinuridae > Panulirus > Panulirus ornatus. The sequence continues at coordinate 53,068,467 of NC_092227.1, read as the reverse complement.
GCCTGTCTTGTGTTCGGAAAACATTCTGATATGTTGCCCTCTTTTTCCGATGAAAATATTTATGTTTTTGGGCGAGTGGACGCGACCTGCGTTGAATGTTTGGAAGGATTGTGGGGATGAGCTGTGGTCTTTTTTCCTGCGATACGTGTCAGATTCCTCTAGATTTACGGACTAACGCCCCTCGATACTTACAATGTTTGCTTTACGTAAAGGCTACCTACCGCTGCGGTGCAGACAAATACGTGGCGTATCTCTCACACGAGCGACGGAGGTGACGGGGTGGTGTGTTGCCTGACTCTCGGAGGGAGGAAGCCAGGACCCATGTTCAATATCCTGGCTCTGAGGTGACACAGTGTTTATCAATAGGGAACAGACACAGTAGGACACTCAACTGATCACGGCTGAGGACTCCCGATTAGCAGTCTCCTTCTGTTCTGAAGGATGCCCACCCAGCTCAGTGTGAAATTCCAAAGCTGTTTAGAATCTCCTGATTATGAAGGTATGTCTTACTCATCTTACAAAGAGTTATAGAATACGTGAGCAATGAATTATCATCCAATGCTTGTCCCACCCAACCAAAGATATATATATATATATATATATATATATATATATATATATATATATATATATATATATATATATATATATATATATATGGTGAAAGCCTTACGCGGGATGAAATGTGGCAAGGCGGCGGGAATGAATGGTACTGCATTTGAATTTACTGAGAAAGGGGATGACTGTTTTGTTGATTGGTTAGGTTAGGATATTCGTTGCATGTATGAATCATGGTGAGGTGCCTGGAGATTGGCGGAATGCATGAATAGTGCCGTTGTATAAGGGCAAGGGAGATAAAGGTGAGTGTTTAAAGTACAGAATATTAATTTGTTGAGTGTACCTGGTAAGTTGTACGGGAGGGTATTGACTGAGAGGGCTAAAGCATGTACAGAGTATCATACTGGTGAGGAACAGGTTGTTTCAGAAGTGGGAGAGGATGTGTGGATCAGGTGTTTGCTTTAAAGCATAAGTATGAGAAATACTTAGAAAAAAGGATTGATTTGTATTTTGTTTTTATGTGTAAATAAGAAAGCACATGATAGGGGTGATGGAGATGCCTTGTGGAAGGTCTTAAGAATATATGGTGCATGAGATAAGCTGCTAGAAGCAATGAAGAGTTTTTATCAAGGGTGAAAGGCATTGCAAGAGTAAGAAGAGAAGAGAGTGAATGGCTCTAAGTAAAGACTGGTCTGCGGTGGGGGTGTATAATGTCATCATGGTTGTTTAATTTGTTTATTGGTTGGGGCGGTGAGGGAAGTAGATGCTAGAGTCTTGGCGAGAGGGGTGAGTAACCAGTTTGTAAGAGATGGGAGGGTATGTGGAGTGAGTCATTTGTTCTTTGCTGATGGTCCAGCACGGGTAGTAGATTCTAGTGTGAATTTGCAGAAGTTGATGACTGAGTTTAGATTGGTGTGTAAAAGAAAAAAGTTGAAAGTAAATGTGAATAGTTAAAGGACAGGTTACATGGTGTGTGAGTATGAATGAAGAAAATCTGGAGGAAGTGAAGCGATTTAGATACCCGAGAGTGGACATGGCAGCAAATGGAACCATGGAAGCGGAATTGAGTCTTAGGGTGGGTGAGAGGGGGAAGGTTCTGGGAGCACTGAAGAGAGATCATTATCTGGGAGGGCAAGAATGGGCATTTTTGAAGGTTTGGTAGTCCCAACTTTATCATATGGATGCGAGATATGGGCTATAGATATAACTGTGTAGGAGGGTTGGAAATGAAAGGTTTAAGGACACTATGTGGTATGAGGTGGTTTGATCAAGTAAGTAATAAAAGGGTAAGAGAGATGTGTGGTAATCAGAAGTGAGGTAGAGAGTGCTGAAGAGGATGTGCTGAAATGGCCAGGACATATGAAGTAAATGAGTGAGGAATGGTTGACAAAGAGGATGTATGAGTCAAAGTGGAGGGAACAAGGAGAACGGGGAGACCAAATTGGGGACGGAAGGATGGAATGACAAAGATCTTGAGCGATCGGGGCCTTAATCAAGGAATGTTTTGCCTCATGGATAACTTACTTATGGCGTTTGTGGGCAGTGATAAATGCCGAATGGGCGTTGAAGTAAGAAGAGTTTTTCCAAGCCCATTATGCCTGATCCCTTGTCTTTAAGGCCTTAGAACAGGAACCGTTGAACCATGGATTAGAAGAAGTGGTAGTCTTGAGGGAGAGGGGATTAATGATGTGCAATTGACAGAGACAGAAGGACCACCGTATATGAGACAGTAATCCTTCCAAGGAAAGTCAGAAAAAAATTTCGTGATTCATTCAGTCAACTTTGTTGAGGTGCCAATATTTACGTTTTTGAGGGGATGCTTGATGGGGACGTTCTCTTAAAATAGATATATTACTGAGAGTGTAGGCAGATGAACCAACTGGGGTCGAGACTGTGTAGCCATAGCGCGTAGGATTAGAGGTGAAAAACAGATCCAGGATATTTAGAAATTGGTCACAGTGGTTAGGAATATTGGAGGGGAAGGAGATAATTTCCTGTAGGTCACTGAAAATGGAGAACGTGATGGCTTCACTGCCCCCGTCATCTGTATGGGAGGAGTTCAACCATTCCGTATGGTGAACGTTGAAATCTCCGAAGTAGAGGATCCCGGCTTGCGGGTGAGAGGATGTCAAAGCCTCATAGCAGGAGTTTAGATACCCGAAGAAAGTTGTCAAATTTGTAGAACCAGGCGAACAGTGAGTGAAAAAAAAAAAAACAGCTGTTGGGACACAGGCCATGAACCAGATAACATCAAAGTTTAGGGACACAAATTCCTCAAAGTGTGTCACAGGTGTGTTGATGTTAGAACAAGAACAGGGTACCAATTTGAACTGGGTTGATGATTGGAGATTATAGTTGGATATGAGAAAGGGACTAAAGAGTAAAAAAGAGGCAGGTCTATTAGGGAGGAGCCCTACCTCTCATTGGCAGCAGTGTCAGGCGGGAACTGTAGATTCTTAGCACCCGATGTATTGCCAGGAACCAGGGGCAATAAGTTCCTTGGACTCTAACATTACTTGTTAAAAAGATGGTGCAGACAAGAGATGGCAAGAGAATCTATGTGAACAAACTAAGTGAGATTTGAGTAGGTGATGGTGCTTGTAAGGAGAAGATAGCAGGAAAAGCCAAGTAGTCCAGAAAGTAAGACCAACAATCCTAACATGGAGGGTGTAAGCTGGTTCCAGGCATTACTTCAACGTTCCTGATTCAGGCCGGTGGTAAACAGCTGCTGTCTACAGCCTACTTCCCAAGGCGTTGCTCCAAGGATAGGGGTCGAGATATTCCTTGAGCATTTTGAGGGCACAATACCCTATCACCTGAGGCTGCCCTTTCACTAGCAGGGGACTAATTAATATGTCCGGAAAAAACTTTTCTGTTCCCACATATTTTCAAAAGTGATACAAGGCAAACTTTTGTTATGGATACAAACATATAACTCTCCCAGGGAGATATCATCATCATACATCTGGTCAGTACGGACGGTGTTTCTAACAGTTTGAGTATTACCAACCCGCCTCAGTGAGCCTCAGGCTATCTTTAGGGAAGAATGCCCTCTCTTTACTCCTCAAGGCTGTCACCTCGTTTCGGGAATTTCTCCACTGGTGCTGAATTCCAGACACACACACACACATACACACACACACACACACACACACACACACACACACACACACACACACACACACACACACACACACACACACACCCGTCTTTCATGATGGTTGGCTCTTATGTTCCGAAGAATGAGAAAGCCTGAATTCTCGCCCGGAAGTAAGAAAATTTGAGTACACGTGAGATTTCTAGGCTCACTGGACGCTTAGAACGTGCAATCAGACGGCTGCTCGCTGCCAGTCTGACAACAATCCAAACCTATCCGTGATCGCCCAAGGAAGATTTCTGGATCCACAAATAACCTCTTAAGACAAGAAGTGTTGAAGCAAATATGAATATCAGTCGCTGAACTCAAGAACAGCTATCTAAGACTTCTGGAAAAGGTCTCTAAAAAAAAAAACGACCAATATCGCGTGCAAAAGGAATTTTAGATTCCTTCCCGAAGCCAGCTGCCAAACCTCTGCTTTCGGAGGAAATGAAACGCACACGACTCCCATTTGCAAAGAATTACATGCACTGGAGTGAGCAACAGTGGGTTAAGGTGATGTTTTCTGTGTGCAGTTGAGGCAGGGGGAGGTGAAGAGGCCAGAGGGTGCCAGCTGGTACGACTCTCGTTTGACAGTGAAAAAGGTGAAAAACACACAGAGTGTAATGATCTGTGGTTGCTTTAGTGGTGCAGTGGGTAGAGAAAGGTTGTACTTGTCACCTAAGCACACAAAATGAATGTAAAATAGTACGTTAAGGTGCTAGACGACCATCTATTTCGTTTTCACGAGGTTCACTTGTGTAATCACAGGATTTAGGACAGTGCACCCTGCCATAAGGCTAAAAAGGTACTGAACTGGTTATCAGAGAAAAAATATGCAACTGCTGGAGTGGCATGGGAACTCCTCCAATCGACAAGCTTGTTTCCTGCAACACCTCATCAGTGCCTCGCTTCATTTAGGAGATCAAGACCTTATGGACCTAAAAGATGGACCTAGAATATTTCAGGAACCATGCCAGTGCCATGCCCAAACGACTGTAGATGATTATCAAGACCAAAGGAGATATAAGAAAATACCTTTTTGTAAGTGTGACATCGATTTTGAAAAAATATGAAGGCGGACGAGGTTTTTTGCGGACACTGGATACACATTATATGAGCTCATTTCAACTGATGATCCCATTATGCAGTTAGTAGTAACTGGTTGAACATTGAGTGATGAATAGTTACACTGTGTGTTTGTGTGTGTGTGTGTGTGTGTCTGTCTGTCTGTCTGTCTGTTTATGTGCGTGTGTGTGTGTGTGTGTGTGTGTGTGTGTGTGTGTGTGTGTGTGCAAAGATTCGCCAATATCAAGCTTGCCCGGGCTCGTGTTAATGACTGCCTGTTCTTGTGTGTACCATTCCCGGCACAGGCTGGGTGTATGAGCGTGGGGTGCCAGTACTGGTATAGGGCAACCCATATGTAACGTAAGTGAAATAAGCTCTTACGTGGATTAGAGTGTTGTGTAGAGTATGATGTATTGCTACATCCACTAGTACGTCGCAGCCAAAGACTTCTGGTGTCACCGTTTCTAAATTTTCGTTGATATACAGTACTACTTGTATTTCCTTAGCGTGAGTTTTCTTGCCAACAGGATGAAAATAAGGGAGAAGTAAATGCTCTTTTTGACGAGATGATCCGGAACATTTTGGCTTTGAGTGACACAAACTTGAAGGAAACTCGGAAATGATCTGGAAATAAAACAAGAGTCAAATCTAGGATGAGCGAGAAGACAAGAGTGAAATGAGCTGCTGCACTTATGCTGCAAAAGTTGTGTGTGAAGGTTATGGTGGATAATTTTGATCATCTTACTTTAATTCTCCCGTAGACGATGGCTGCTCAAGTGACGCAGATCTTCAATCATGAATACATGACCGAGCAGTGGACACATAGGCCAGGTTATGGCGGGGAGGAGCCGCCACCACCGGTACAGCTGAGCTGCCTCACACGCAGGAAATCTTGACCTGACAAGAGAAATCCATTAGCTCGGTGTGTGCGGCCCGCCCTGGTGGCCCGCGCTGTGTCACTCTGTGGCACAGGGAGGCACGTGCACAGGGAGAGAGAGTAGCGTGATTTTGATAGTCAGACAGACTGATTATCGGGGGCCACTGTTAGGGACCCAACGTGACTGGACCTCGAATTCTGACGGGGTTGGAACGCCAGGCACCTTCCCACCTTCCCTGGGATATTAACACCGACGAAAGGCACATGTCTGCCTGTACTTGAGGCGTCACTTGTACCTGGTAGTAGAGTTAATGATGATAGACAAATCGATAAATGGAGTAGATAAGATAGGTAGACACACACACACACACACACACACACACACACACACACACACACACACACACACACACACACACACACATACACACTTCCGTCTTGCCTCAAAAGTATCTTCTAGACATGTAAGGCTCCTGCAGCGCTCAGGAAGCCGACTACGTCCACTGGTCATAGGTCCTAAAGCATATTGATCTTGTGTTTGCGTCTGTGGACAGAGAGTGCAGGACATCTGATTGGTAAATGCACGGAGTCTTTGCTGTGGTAACTGTTACGTGGGCGTGAAGGGTCTTAAGGTATGTTGAAACAGTGTTTGCTGCGTTGATGGCATCACCAGACACCATAATTATAGTAATGCCAAGAACACTTCCAGCACGATCTTCTAGTGAGAAAAGCTATTCCGTACGTCCCTATCTTTGCCTTTGTCTGCACCTCCAGTCCACTTCCAGAGACAAGCATCGCCTTCCTGCATCACCAACAACAGCTGAAACAAGTGTCATCACCAACAACAATAGCAACAAGCATCGCTACCATCATCAATAAGAACAACAACGACAACAAGCATTACTACCATCAACAACAGCAACAAGCATCACCAACAACAACAACAACATCATACAACACCACCACCATGAGAAACAAGCATCACCACTACACCAACAACAACAACAACAACAGCAGCAGAACAAGCACCATCAACAGCAACAACAAACATGACCATCACTAACCACAACCCACTTTTATCTTCTTCCAGACAGCGTGTTCGACCACTAACGCGCCTCCCAGCCAGCCCTACGTCATCAACTTCCCATCACAAACCTTGCACTTGGAAACTTCTCTTCTCCTCTCTTCTTGTTCCCCCAGGCCACTACAACGACCTCCTCTCCCAATGACTTCCATGTCGCTCCTCTCCAACTGCCTCCTCCCTCACTTCAGTCTCCACTCCCCTGTTAAAGCACCTTACCACTTGAGATAAAGTCAGTCCCTCACGATCAACACCCACATCTTTAACTGTCTCTCCTCCAACGTCCTTTGAACGTTGGATATTTCCTTTCCACCGCTCCGTTACTTCCCTCGCCTAACTGCTTCCGTCCTGACCATTACAGGGAAGCTGCCAGTTATTTCAGGATTGAGTTATTCTTAATAGTTAATCACACAGGTTCAAACACATGAGATAGGAAGGACAAAGAAATAAAGAGTAGCCCACATCATTCCTTCTATTTTCCTGAGTTCAAATCGCTCATCCCTGCGTATGTGGTTCTCATTCTGAACACAGCCTACTGTCCATCTCGCTACCTGTCCGCACGTTCAACTATCCTTCCATCTCTCCCTACACTCCTTCCTATCCACTTCGTCAGCTGACTACTAGAGTTTTTCTTCTTTTAGGCAAATTTAATTCAAATATGCACGCTCATGATTAGGAAAGTAAATAATTATCTTGGGATAAATCTGAGCATAATTAGGGTAACTCGTGGTTCTCCCAGATGAGCTAAATTCAAGATTACTTGGAATGTTTGTAGAATTAAAAAACTCACCGCATTGCCTCGCACGAATATGCTCTCTCTCTCTCTCTCTCTCTCTCTCTCTCTCTCTCTCTCTCTCTCTCTCTCTCTCTGTATATATATGTATATATATATATATATATATATATATATATATATATATATATATATATATATATATATATATATATATATATATATATATATTCATTATACATAATCGCGTCTCCCGCGTTAGCGAAGTAGCGCAAGGAAACAGACGAAAAATAGCCCAACCCACTCACATACAAATGTGTACACAGAAACGCCCACACCGGCACATATACATGCCTATATATTTCAACGTATACATACATATACATACACAGACACATACATATATACACATGTACATATTCATACTTGCTGCTTTCATCCATTCATGTCGCCACCCCGCCACACATGAAACAGCACCTCCCTCCCCCGTGCTCGCGCGCAAGGTAGCGCTATATTATCCCTGGGGACAGGGGAGACAGAATACTTCCCAAGTGTTCCCTGCGTGTCGTAAAAGGCGACCAAAACGGGAGGGAGCAGGGGGCTGGAAATCCTCCCCTCCAGTTTTTTACTGTTCCAAAAGTTATGAAGTTTCATAGTTTTGCCACCAGAGGTCTCAGAGATACGTCAGTCAATATGGAGGACGGTAATGACGCAATGTTTGTGCACTTATCGACTACCTAACTGCCGAAAATGTCGCCATCGACATTGCTACACACGAATTCGTCACCTTCACGTTCGTGTCGCAACAACATCTCTTTGAAAACTTCTGTCCGCTTCTCCTTCATTGCTGTAGTCAACACACTGGGAACCCATCGTGCATAGGCTCTCGGTAACCAAGATTAGCTACAACAGCCTATACCTTCTCACGTGCAATGTCAAGATTAGTGTTTGGTGTTCACTGAGAAATGAGACAATTCTGTTTGATCTCATCGGCTTGATGATGGAGATTCTCATCAGTTCCTGCCAATGAAGGATTCGATCTAACGCCATTTGTGTGACAAATAGGAGCGCTAACGATCCAGCCACCAGTACCCATAATGGAGAAAAGTCTGCTCGATCACAAGTTGCTAAATATTCTTCGTCCTATATATCGGGCACCGGAATTTATTCTGCCGTTTCCCTAAAGTTTTACCGACCATCCTTGTCAACACACAGAGGCATAGGAATATGAAACAGTAATTGAATCGCGCACTTAGTACATATTGTGTCCACGGGGAGGATTCGAACCTCCGCTACTTGTGTGAAGGACAAGAGCGCAAATCACTCAGTCACTGAGACCCATTATAGCGAAACGGTTATTCGATTGCAAGTGATCAGATCCTTACTTATGACCGCCAAGAGGTGAGTGAAACTGTAAAAAGGCGATATGAATCGGTATTCAGTGAAACAAAAACCACATTAAAGATAAATGACCCAACAGATTTCTCCCTAAAAGTTATCCCCAAGTGTACATATAGCAAAGACCACCACCTAACACAAGATTTTGAGAAGACCATTGAGAGCACGCCCATGCACTCAGCCTCAGTCCCGGACTCTTGGAACTCAGTCTTCATAAAAAAAAAATGCAAGACATCTTTAGCACGTTCATTAAGTATCCTCTGGAGAAAAAGGTCTACATTTTGGCGTCATTTCTGAGAATCTGAAACTTACTTACTCCATAAAGGTGGAGTCAAAGCAGTCCCAAGAGGCTATCAAATGTTAATATCACACATCATTAAAATCAAAAGAGTCCTAAGAGGCAAGCTGATGGAATTTATGAGAGTGAACAATCTGCATGACCAGGACAACATGGTTTTAGGGTGGGAAAAACTTTGCCTCTTTCACCTGCTTGACCTCTATGATAGGAGTGTTGAAACTCTGGGAAATAAAGAAAATGCTGATGTGATTCACATAGACTTTAGGAAAGTATTTGACGAATGTGAATATGGTGCCATAACACACAAAGTGCGAAAGATGGGAACACCGGGAAAACTAGGAGATGGATAGACAACTTTTTACCTAACAGATCACAACATGTACCTGTAAACCATACCATCTCCAGTGCCTCCACAGTAAAAAAAAAAAAAAAAATAATCCCTCTCCCCTTAACGGAACTGTACTTATATATCCCTCATGTATCTCATTCTTATATCTGACATTGACCTAAACACAAGCCGCACTTACTTATCATCCTTTGCAGATGATACAAGAATTATCATGATGATCACATCAACGAAGATGACGAAAGGCTGCAAAGGCACATAAACGACGTCCTTGACTGGACAACCGAGAGCACAATGCTTTCCAATGAATATAAGCTTCATCTCCACCGGTATGGGGAAAATGAAGAAAATAAAAGCAACACAGAATATCAGACGGACGTAGGCGCAATCATAAACCAGTTGAGTGATGTGAAAGACCTCGGAGTAATAAAGCTTAAAATTCTAACCTTCAGCGACCTCAGCAAAACAACGGTTGCCTCATGCAGATGGTAGGGTGGATCTTGCGAACCTGCAAGACAAGAGGAGAAACAACAAATAATGATATTGTTTGAAGAGCTAATTCTTTCACGAACTGAGTATTGTTGCATCTTAGCATTACCCTACAAGGCGCGTAATAATGCCAAATAAAGATGTTAGACCTTTCACAGCCCGTATTACTATGGTAAAGGAACTGAATTACTAAGATCGGCCGAAATCTTTGAGGCTATACTTCCTGGAGCGCAAACTAGGGAGGTATATCATTATCTATACCAGGAGATTCCATAAAGGAATGACTCCCAACTTTTATTCGGAAGTAGCATCTTGCTGCATCGACAGGCATGGAAGACTCTGTAAGACACTAACTCTGATCTGCAAAGGTGCGATATACATAAGAGAACACCTTAAACACCTTCCCATCTAAGTACCATCAAAAACAGAATGGGATACACAGCCGAGAAGTTTAAGAGTGGACTGGTCAAGTACCTACGAAGTGTACCAGACCAGCCAGGTTATGGGGGCTATGTAGGCCTGAGGGCTTTGGCTTTCAATGGCTTGGTCGACCAACGACCATATCCAACAGCCTGGGCCCAGCTTATCCTGTGGGGGTGAAGACCACTGAAGACTACACAAGGTTTCGTTCGTCCTATATACATAGGCAACAGGACCAATCCAGCCATTTCACGTTTGGGAAATTGGGCATGAGCATTTGTAAACTTGAAAATAACACAACCTACTTACGTATAGCTACTACATCACTTTGACGACGCTTTACAGCCCATCTTCAACATGAAGGCCTCCAAATACACATACAACAACTGCATGACATATACCTCACTCGCTAGTATCTTCATGAAAATCCACAAATCCTGTAACATTGCCACGACTCTGAGAATAAAGATAACAGAAGCCATGTGTATAAGGGAAGAAAATTCCATCATAAAGTAAGAAAGAAGAGCACATGGTAGATATTTACATTTCGTCTCACCTACATTGCTGATGCTTCTACTTTCTACTCCCACACGACTGAGAAAATCCCTTCATCAGTTAACCTGCCGAGTGTGACTCCTACCGACTACACTACCACGTACAAACTTCAAGGGAACGTTGGTTCCAGTTTACCACCGACATCATCTACAAGATGTAGATCATTCCTGATTATGTATTTTGTGTTGTATGAGCATAAACGATTTCACTGAAGATATATAGCATTGACAACATTGTTTAAAGTCTGTCTTGCTGTAAGACTGAAAGTCTATCTCGCACATGTCTGTATCTCGGTACCTTTAACTGCTTGTCAGCGAGGCTGTCACGTCTCACTGGTGTCTTCCTTCGGTCCGCCTGCCTCTCACTGCCTGTACATATTTGTGACTGACGTGATTCCTCCTCCATGGGTCTGTGTCTGAGCCAAATTATGCCTTTGCGTCGTTCAGCGTTCCCAAAAATCAGTTTTAGTGTCTCTTGTTTGTTCCTCTGTCTCGTCGTTCTTAAGTTCGTTCGTGCATCTTCTTACAGCATCATATCTCATGAGTTTCTGCAGGTTTCCCTCAGCGTCTGCACGATCATTACCTATGTCTTTACGTCTTCCTGTTTCACGTCTGAATACGCGCTCGTGAATGTTGTCGTGCCCATTTTCTACTTGCACATTTGACTTCAAGACTCTCATTATCAGTGTAATTTTTTTTGTGTGCATGTCGACCATATTCCCATCCGGAGTGCAGGAAATAAGTTAGCCATTCTTGATCGGTCTGTTTGCGTCTATGTTTGTGTCACGGCTGAGGCGACGCTTTCTCGTGGAGCATCTCCAGGACGCACGCGGATGCAAGTGGTGTTGTATGATTCACAGTGTTTTCTCTCATCATCTCTCTCTCTCTCTCTCTCTCTCTCTCTCTCTCTCTCTCTCTCTCTCTCTCTCTCTCTCTCTCTCTCTCTCTCTCTCTCTCTCAGTGATTGCCTGACTGTCTCTTCCCATGTCTAACTGCTTTGTCACACCTTTCATGAGTGCAAAAATCATTACTATTTGTCAACACGACCGTGAGCGACACTTGACTGACGCGCCTCTCCTCGTTGTCTGAGAATATATCCAGAACTCTGACTTATCGTTTTTCGTTTTTTTTTTTTTCCCCCATTCGTAGTGTTTATGTGGTACCTATATGGTGTTAACTCTCTATCATTTTTTACATGGGTTCATAGACGATACGGGCAATTGAATGCCTTAATCATGGCCATTTCACATTCAAGATTATATATATATATATATATATATATATATATATATATATATATATATATATACATATATATATATATATATATATATATATATATATATATATACATATATATATATCTCGGAAAGCAAAATTGGGTATGTTTGAAGGAATAGTGGTTCCAACAATGTTGTATGGTTGCGAGGCGTGGGCTATGGATAGAGTTGTGCGCAGGAGGATGGATGTGCTGGAAATGAGATGTTTGAGGACAATTTGTGGTGTGAGGTGGTTTGATCGAGTGAGTAACGTAAGGGTAAGAGAGATGTGTGGAAATAAAAAGAGCGTGGTTGAGAGAGCAGAAGAGGGTGTTTTGAAGTGGTTTGGGCACATGGAGAGGATGAGTGAGGAAAGATTGACCAAGAGGATATATGTGTCGGAGGTGGAGGGAACAAGGAGAAGAGGGAGACCAAATTGGAGGTGGAAAGATGGAGTGAAAAAGATTTTGTGTGATCGGGGCCTGAACATGCAGGAGGGTGAAAGGAGGGCAAGGAATAGAGTGAATTGGAGCGATGTGGTATACCGGGGTTGACGTGCTGTCTGTGGATTGAAGCAAGGCATGTGAAGCGTCTGGGGTAAACCATGGAAAGCTGTGTAGGTATGTATATTTGCGTGTGTGGACGTATGTATATACATGTGTATGGGGGGGGGGGTTGGGCCATTTCTTTCGTCTGTTTCCTTGCGCTACCTCGCAAACGCGGGAGACAGCGACAAAGTATAATAAAAAAATAAAATATATATATATATATATATATATATATATATATATATATATATATATATATTTTTTTTTTTTTTTTTTTTTTTTTTTCATACTATTCGCTATTTCCCGCGATAGCGAGGTAGCGTTAAGAACAGAGGACTGGGCCTTTGAGGGAATATCCTCACCTGGCCCTCTTCTCTGTTCCTTCTTTTGGAAAATTAAAAAAAAAAAAAAACGAGAGGGGAAGATTTCCAGCCCCCCGCTCCCTTCCCTTTTAGTCGCCTTCTACGACACGCAGGGAATACGTGGGAAGTATTCTTTCTCCCCTATCCCCTATATATATATATACTCACACACACACACACACACACACACACACACACACACACACACACACACACACACCCACAAAAAAAAACACACCAGCCTAAGCCAGGTATTCACATGGAACAGCCACGCAGGAAGGAAGAACACCTGGGTTGGGTGTAGACCGACTGCATCACCCAGGATTCGAACCCGGGGGACTCGATTCTGGGCTGGTCTGTGTCTCAAGGTCATTAGCGCTATTCACTACACTATGAAGGCCCTTGTTACTTCCGTTACAAAATGAACTACACTTTGAGAGGTATAAGGACATGTGTAGGTGGGACATTTACTGGGTATATGAACAAATATACCCAGGTTCGATCCTGGCTGTTGGAGGTTTGTATGTTCTATGAAGGTGCGCGTTCATATACACTTTATTCGTATATATATATATATATATATATATATATATATATATATATATATATATATATATATATATATATATATAGTCAAATCAGGATTTCGAATTTCCGTAAAACTTAAATTTTGCCTTGAGTTAAGGACTCAGGAGAGAGGAGGAGAAGAGTCAAGGTGCTTACAAGTACGGGTCCAAACTGAATTATCTCCAGAACATAAACACAGACAAGTTTTCGTGATGCCTTCAGTAGCAGCCAGAGTGTGGTAGGCATTATTACGATATAAAGAATGAATGCACATGATGCTTTAACTCACTCTGTCAATCAACGTTCAGGTCTGACAGCTAATTTGTCATCTTTGGCAGTTGTAATGTTTTTTTCAATACGCAGCAGCTTTGCTCTGTCATTTTAGTTCCTAATTCAAGCTTCAGCTAATGGATACTGTTTCATTTTAGGGTACTGTTTCAAGTTTCAGCCTTGCGGCTACTGCTTCAAGTTTCAACTTACGGATACTGTTTTCAAGTTTCATCTTACGGATACTCTTTCACGTTTTAAGTTATGAATATTTTTTCAAGTTTCAACTAACGATCCTTTTTCAAGTTTCAGGTGAAGATACTGTTTTAAGCTTCAACTTAGGAATACATATTTCGAAGTTTCAGCTTACGGACACTACTTCAAGTGTCAACTTACGGACACTGTTTGAAGTTTCAAGTTATGAATATTTTTTCAAGTTTCAACTAACGGATACTTTTTCAACTTTCGGGTTAAGATTTTGTTTCAAGCTTCAACTTATGAATACATATTTCGATGTTTGAGCTTACGAATACATTTTCAACTTTCAGTTTGAGATACTGTTTCAAGCTTCAACTAATGGATACTATTTTCAAGTTTCAAACACGGATAGTGTTCCAAGTTCCAGCTTACGAATACTGTTGTAATTTCAAACTTGCGGAAACTTTTCTGAAGTTTCAACTAAAGAATGCTGTTTCAAGTTTCAACTTACGGAATACGAGTTTACCGTCATTCGTTTCTTGTAAACACAAAGAGACACACACTAACGGTTACGATTCGTCATACATCTTTCGATATAGGTGACAGTAGTTCGAACGAAAATACCTGTGCATTCAAGTACATGTATTCATTAAACACATATTCACGCATATACACACATTCCTGTCCCTACCATTCTCTCTCTCTCTCTCTCTCTCTCTCTCTCTCTCTCTCTCTCTCTCTCTCTCTCTCTCTCTCTCTCTCTCTCTCTCTCTCTCTCTTTCAACCTATCTATCTGTCTGTCTGTATATTCATTTATCTATCTAGCTCTCTATATATTCATCTATCTACTTGTCTGTATACTTATAATTTGTAATTACCTAGTTATAAAATTTGAGGAGGGAGTTTTATAGTAATGGATCCCCTTCTCTTGAACTTTATCATACAACTTTTTCAACCTTTTTCTGCTGTCAACACTTTATAGTTTTCTCGTTCTTACTCTGCTTCATTCATCGACTACGCTGATGCTATGGTTATACTACCTCGCATCTTTTCAAATATGTTTCTTGCTTAATCTTACGATATGGTCTCTGGTTGTTCCATCTCTCCATTTTTCAAAAAGTTGTTCTTTGCTAATATCATCACAATGACTTAAAAACTCGAAAGTTACAAGGAAATCACGCCATACTTTTCTATCTTACGTACATTGCGGACAAATCTATGGTCTCCAACTTCAAATTGTAACTCAGCTCTTAATTTTGGCACCATCTTCGTCGCTATCCTCTGGACCTCTTATATTAATTCTTAGTGCTTCTGTAAGTGCGGTGACTGAATTTGAGAGGCACAGCCTAGTCATAGCCTAGTATGCCATGTGAACAGTTTACTAAATAATTCGTTATCGATGCGCTTTAATGAGATAACTCTTCGGAGAGACTTTGTCTCCTTTATAATTCTCTTAAGGTGGGGTCTCAGGCAACGCCATAGGTACAGTGTCAACTCCTAACTCCATACAATTCCTAGATTCCAGCAGTTTATTTCCTGTGGGTTAAAATTCCTATCGTTTGCTTCTTTCACTGTGTTCCATCGTCACTACTTTGCATTTACTAGGATTGGATGTCATCAAACATGTATCAGAACAGCTTTTGAGTTTGTCGAGGAGCACATCTAAAATGATGTAATCCTCATTACTCCTTTCTTCTCGTGATCTTGGCTTCATTCATAAACATATTCAGGTATGAGTCCAGTTCTTCTGGCAGGTCATTACATAGACGGAGAAGACCCAAGTGTATCCGAACTGAGCACTGTGGGGTACGCAACTGATCATCAGCCCATTTGAAGAAGATTCATCTTACATGCGTACGTCATTAGCTCCATATCATTATCGTTATATTCTACCCATAATTCATCTAAACCTTCCTGAAAATCCAGCTTCTTTACCAATATCCTGTATAACAAGATGACATTTCCACTTTTTTTTTCTTTTGGTAGCCAGGCGCATACAATTTACCCATCCTTCTCCTGTGTCTAAAACGGAGTTGAATTTCTCAGAGGTCTAAAAGGTTTGTTACAGATAATCTCTTTTCTCACGGTGTCTCCCAACTAGGTTGTTTCTCTTTCGTAGGTCATCAACCTTTCGCGTTCCGATTGGCGTTTCAAAATGTTTCCCAAACCACACTTGTCAGAGAGACTGGTGTGCAGTTTAGCGCAACTTTCTGGTCTCCTTCTTAAAGATTGGCACGACTTTCCCATCGCAATTCACCTTCCACCAAACGACATCTTGAAGATTTCAAGTGGCTTGTCAACGCATCGTATCTGCCGGCAGCCTCTTCAGTAGCGCCTGTGTGTGTGTGTGTGTGTGTGTGTGTGTGTGTGTGTGATGTGCATGCGAGCGTGTGTGTGTGTGTGTGTGTGTGTGTGTGTGTGTGTGTGTGTGATGTGCATGCGAGCGTGTGTGTGTGTGTGTGTGTGTGTGTGTGTGTGTGTGTGTGTGTGTGTGATGTGCATGCGAGCGTGTGTGTGTGTGTGTGTGTGTGAGTGTGTGTGTGTGTGTGTGTGTGTGTGTGTGTGTGTGTGTGTGTGTGTGTGATGTGCATGCGAGCGTGTGTGTGTGTGTATGTGTGTGTGTGTGTATGTGTGTGTGTGTGTGTGTGTGTGTGTGTGTGTGTGTGTGTGATGTGCATGCGAGCGTGTGTGTGTGTGTATGTGTGTGTGTGTATGTGTGTGTGTGTGTGTGTGTGTGTGTGTGTGTGTGTGTGTGTGTGTGTTATAACAGTGATCGGCCGAATTTCTTACATGTATGATGTTTTCTTTTCTTGCTTGGTTGACTCCGAAAAGTTGGTTTTTTGGCCATGTAAATATTGGAGCTCTTGTGCATGACTTAAGGGAAAATATTCTACAAAGTCCCTGCGTCAAGACGCAACTTATTCCTCTTGTCAAGTTTTATGTTCTCAAAGAAATTCATTTTCTGACCTTGAAATTTAACATTATTAAGCTTGGGAAGGCGCAGCAGTGTCCTTTCAGCTTGCTATGACATATTTTGGCCTGAATTAAAGTGTCACGCACAGACACATTGACATCACTGAACGCCCTACATTATCATTATTTCAATTTCATTACATTAGGGAAATAACGTTCAAGGTTGTTAAATTTTCTGGCTCATGGAAATTGAAGATAAATTAGTTTTTCATTTTTTCATCACCAGTTAAATTGTTTTATGATAAGCGACAAAACGTAAATCAGGCGAAATGTTCCACTTTCTCTCGTATTTCGAGGCATGTTGATTGGCTGGAGAGAGAGAGAGAGAGAGAGAGAGAGAGAGAGAGAGAGAGAGAGAGAGAGAGAGAGAGAGAGAGAGAGAGAGAACTTGGCCTCTGTCTTGGGGCACGTCCAAGGAGTGATTGCAAAGACTGCAGGAATTATAGCCTTTTTAGGGATGCCGAGTACTTAAGAGCTGTCCTAGAAGTGTTAGAACTATATGAGGATAATTTTGGACATGCGAAACTGAAACCATGCTTTAAATGTTTGAGTGTTGAGAAGTTTGAGTTGATTGCTGACGTTCGTGCTGAAGTGTTTAAGAATGTTGTTCAAAGTGTGTCAAAATGAAACAACGTTGTTAGACCAAGCTGACAAATGTATATTACTTGTAAAATGATATTACTTGTTAAGTGAAGTAGATTTGTCTCCAAAGAATGAGAGGGATTTTGGAGAAGTGTTGGATCAGTTGTGGAGTAGCCGATGAAACATTGGATAGGCGTTTTGAAGTAAAGGACGAGCTTGGTAATACTAATGAGCTAGTATTGGAGTTGTAATGGATTATTCCTAGCAGAGTCTTGTAATCAAGATGCAATTCAGATATATATATATATATATATATATATATATATATATATATATATATATATATATATATATATATATATATATGTATATATATAACTGATGCCAGGGAGACTCTATGTCATGAAGTGCCTCGATGTTGTTTGTGTATGAAAGCTAAGCGCTGGCAACTGAACAGTGGGTGTTCGGTGTCTTTTATTATGGTAATTGCACCGTAGGCATGAGGGGTCCTGGTTCATCTTGAATCAGTGTTTGAATACGTATAGGATTGGGTGATGTCCAGAGCGTAGACGGGGAAAGTGTAACTCATGCTTGTCTGGGGAGTGGAGTTTCAGATATATTCATGTCGCAAAGGCTGGTGTTTAAGACTGAGTTAGAAGGACCAATGTTTAAAGTTTGTCGAATTAGGTCAGTATGTATAAGTTTTGTCAGCGTTATGTTTGCTGGGGAGAGTGAGGAGAGCTCAATGGCGCAGGTGGAAATAATCGCTGATAGCAAGGTGAGGCTGGACGTGGCGGCGGACGTGTATGTAACTCTGCGCGCGCATTGGCTTGGGCATGTAGGTTTAGCATCCTGTCTTGTCTCGCATTCTGGATGATGATTTTTGGTTGTTGTTTTCTGATAATTTGTGCTTCGGCAATGTGTAGGCTTCAAGTGTCTTGTTTACAGTGTAGTATCCTCGTAGATTTGAGAATTTTCTCTCTTGTGAGGAAAGTAATGTGCTCTTTGGTGACATTCAGTTTGATGGAACCATCCTCTAGGTGTAGTGTGAGTCTTCTGGGCTTTGCAATGGGGATAGCACCAATGTCGCATTCTCGAAAACAATGTCCTCCAGTAAGACTCACTAAACCCATCTATAGACTGCAGATACGTCGATGGCATTTGCATAGTCATTAAAGATAAAATTAAATGTAGAAATAGTGTTTAAGATGTACTGGGAAAAGTTTTGAAGAGTGATGCAAAAGTCTGAAAGGAATGTTTGAGGAATCAGAAAAGAAGTAGTGAAGTATTGGCTCTGTGCTGGAGAAGCGTTGAAACTGTGTTAAAGAAACGTTTGTGGAGTGTTTGAACAATTTTGGTGAGGTGTTGCAGGAGTGTTGATCATGGGCCAGAAAACTTTCTTAGTTAATGATGGAAGAGTATTAAAACAGAACTGGTACAGTGTTAACAAGTGTTCTATGAAGAAAAATGGAAAACAGGATGTAAAACAGAAACAGACAGACACACAGAAAGAAAGACAGATAGCTAGACAGACATACAGAAAACAGCCAGACAAACAGAGGGACGGATAGAGAAAGAGTTGTGTGTGTGTGTGTATGTGTTTACCAACGTTATACCTGTGTCTGCGTAAGTGCGTATTTCTAATACCCTATTTGCACCACTAGGGATGCTACCGAACTCGTCCTGCTTGAGGTTACACCTGAAATGAAAAGGTCATCGTTAGTTTGAGAGGATAGTGCAGTCTCGTCAAAGAACTTTTCGCTTCAAAGGAGTCCATCCTATTCCTTCTACTGATTTTGACGCAGCCTTGGAGCTACTTGAGCCCCTGGGAGGCGAGGGGAGAAGGTCCTAGATAACACCAGGAACATTTCAGATTTCATAAAGGTTCTGGGATGATAATTATTGTAGTGAGGGGGGGAGTTTAACACTCGTGGGACTCCATCTCTTGATCTTTCTTAGTCATTAAACAACTTTCAAATCTTTTGTATACAACCTGCGCTCACGATCATAATTCCGAATTTATCCCGTTCATCCTCAACGCTGGAGTATCAGTATATTTTTTTCTAACACGTCCTTGGCATTGCTTCTTGTTCTGACCTCTAATTGTTCTGAATCTGCATCTTTCAAATAATTCTTTTCTTCAACGTTATCAAACTGGTTGACTTTCACCAGCCTTTTTTTTTTTCTTTCCTTTCAGAAGCTGATGAAATCCTCGTCAATTTCTACCTCCTTCTTAGTCTTAGTATCCACTGCAAATATATTTTGGCAGAATTCTAGTCCTTCTGGCAAGTCATCAACATTGATCACAAAGATCAACGGTGCTAGGACCTATCCTTGAGGCACCTCACTGGTAACCTCGTCCCATTCTGAGAAAGCTTTTTTGATATGTGTTCATTGATCCCTTCTACTATGGTAGTTTTCTATCCAGCGAAGTAGCTTCACCTTTATATATGCATGAAAATCTACTTTCTGTGTGGTATAATGTCATTTGCCCTCTGAACTTTCGGGAACACACCATGATCCACCTGTCTACTTCTCTTGCCTAAAGCGATGCTCACTCGCAGATGTCAAAGGGAATTGTTACGCGTTACCTCCCCTCCTTTAATGCAGCTCTAATCTCACTCTGGCATTCTCTTCTCTGCAGATCATCCAATAGCTTTCCGAATATTTTTCCATAAATACGGCGTTCACTCATTTTCACTCCCTTGGCACTATACCTTCTTCCAATATCTTGAATTATGATTCAAGCGGTCTGTGAAGTGTTTCTGCACACGACGTTTGATTATATGGAAAGATTTCATAAAAACCGAGGCTTTACTGCGTTGAGAGCCCTTTGTAGCCTGCTTATGTCATTTCTAAAAGAATTTGTACCTACCAGTTCCTCTTCCCATCCCATATTGTATTTTTATGGGCTACTATTTCCTCCACTGTGAAGACACTTTTGAGCTGGTCCTTTAGTTCCTCTCATATTTTTTCGTCATCTTGTAAACCTCTATTTCTGAATCCTTTATTCTGATGAGATATTCTACAGCTGAAATAACTTGACGAATCTACGGAAAAGTTTCCGTTTTCCCCACTTTATCCACGATTCAAAGTGTCTTTGTTCCTCCTTCCTTATCTTGCAATATTAATTCCTTGCACTCATAACTTTCATACTCTGGTTGGTTGAAGTGCCTCTTTAATTTCTTCCGCAGGATGTCCCTAAGCTCTTTTCCTTTCTGATATCTTATACTACTTTCAACCATATCACTTTCTCTTTTTTACTTTCCTTTGTATTTGAAACAAAATGTCCTGAATGTCTAACTCCATTGTATATTAGATTTCACAGATCCCTTCATGAAAGTGCTCTCTCTTGGCTATTGCGCTCCATTTTTCATTA
Source organism: Panulirus ornatus (assembly GCF_036320965.1). Classification (NCBI taxonomy): domain Eukaryota; kingdom Metazoa; phylum Arthropoda; class Malacostraca; order Decapoda; family Palinuridae; genus Panulirus; species Panulirus ornatus. The sequence goes on along the minus strand of NC_092227.1, from coordinate 53,047,374 downwards.
CATATTCTCAAAGAAATCATTCGGTTGTGAGTAATTCCCATGAACATATTCTTCGTATGAATATGACTTTCACTTTGACCCCATATCCTCATGAACCATTCAGAAAAACTCAAGTATTACATGATCATTTTCACTCATGCGTTATGATTCGCATCTTCAGAGTCCATGTTAAAATGAGTAAAGACAAACTCTCTCTTAAGGGCAGTGTACTAGCCTCACCGTTTTCTGTGGACTCAGTGTCAGGCTGAAGCAAGATATATTCCTGTATACAAGGTTGGAACTTGTGTCTCCACGGCTTTGTATCCATTTGATCCTAAATTCAAGTCCATTTCTTTGTAATCAATGTCTTTCACCATTAGGACTTCACCATCTTCGAGGATTTCTTATCTTGTTGCATACCACACCAATCTAATTGTACTTCGTTTGATGAATGTTTCCTGTGGGTCACTTCAAAAATTTCTAACTGTTGCTCTTCCCATGTGCTTGGTTTCACACGTACTAGTACTACCTGAAACTTATTGATATTTCTTATATCATCATTTTATCGCATTTTACCATAGTTAACCACGGTATTTTCTTAGTGATTGTTTTTGTTGGTTTACAATGAATAAAGTGATGATTCGTATACTTTAGAACTGCTATTATCTGGCACCAGGATTGTTCATTCTCAGTGACACACGCTGTGTATTTGCTGTTCATTCGCCGCAGTTCGCTAAATTTTCTGTGCATTAAACCACTCACCGGGAGCCTCAACGAGAATTTAACCCTCCAATTACGTATACTGTAAGTGTATTTGGCGAGTTGCTCCCTCGTAATCTTGGTTCCAGTCAGAGCAGGACCAGCTCGTTCCAGACGAAGCCGTTACCGTTACCACGTGTAATTACCTCGTTGCAATTACCTATTTGTAATGTACGGGGAGGGAGTTCTACACTCGTGAGGCCCCGTCTCTTGTCCTATACGGGTAGGGTGTTCGACACTTGTGGGGTAACAACCTGTAAACTATTTCTACTTTCACATAACTTTTCGAATTTCTTCGTGTTTTCCGCACTCACACTTTCATCACTCATTCCTTTCCGTTCATCCAATTCTCTTATACCATAAGATAATTTCACTGGATCATCTCTTACAAGTTCCTTGCGTCTGTTTGCTCTATCTTCACTTTTTCCGAAGAGCTGGTCATTACTGACAAATCAAAATGGTGAAATAAAAGTTAATAACAAACCCCTCTTACTCTTATTTCTAGCATTTCTTTTATTGCCTTCTTCTGGACTTTCTCCACTCGTTCTTTTTGCTGATTTAGGATCGGTGACCAAATTTGAGAAGCATATTCTAGTTTTGGTCTAATTTGCAATATGAATATTTTGCTGAATATATCCTTACCTATCCACTATTAGACAACAGACGCTTTTTCTCCTTTACAGTTTTCCTAAGTTGGAGCTCTGGCGACAGCCTATTTCCTGTTAATACTATTCGTAATGAAGCCTTCTTCCATTGTATTTCATCTCCATTACTTTGCACATATTCGGGATGCTTTCATCAGCTATGCATCAGTCGAACTTTTGAATTTGACAAGGTCACCTTGCAAGTTCATGCAATCCTCAGTTTCTTTGCTTCTCTCTTGAACTTACCATCTTCCACAAATATATTCAGGTATGTGTTTAGGCCTGTTAACTCCTATTAGGTCAAGCGGAGCAATGGTCGAAGGAGTGAGCCCTGAGTTTACAACACGGTTGACCCCAACCCAGTTGGAGAAAGCTCTTTTGACATGTGCCTTTGTTCCCTTCCGCTAAGTTTTCATCCATCGCGGGAAACTCTCCTTTTTTCCTGCCTAAAGACTTCATCCAACGCATTCACCAGCCTCTTATGTAGTATAGTATCAATAACTTTCTGCTAGTCATAATACACACAATCCATCCGTCCTTCTCTTTGGTCTGAAACGGATCCCACTCTTTCACAAGAGTCCAAAAAGTTTGTAACTCATGATACCCATCTCTCCGAATCCATGCTGCCTCAGCTCAGTTTTTTTTTTCGCATTTTCGTGTGTTCAGCACGGGACCATCTTGGTTTCCCTTCACTGAACCCCCTATATTGGTTTTTCGTGTCTTGACCAAACCTGAGAAGCATATTCTAATCTTGAACTTATGTAGGATGTAAACAGCTTGCTGAATGTTCCCTAATCCACATACCTGAATGCTGTTCCAATACGTATCAGCAGATATTTTGTTGCATTTACCATGCTTCTGAAATGGAGCTCTGCAGTCTTTTCTTTCTAGATTATATCTACATCGAAGTCTTCTCTCTCAGTTAACCATCCATATTACCTTACATTTATTCGAATTGCATCATAGCAACGATGTACCAGACCAGTATTGGAGTTTGTGCTTATCCCATTGTAGGTTGTTGCAATCCTTCTTACCTTTTGTTCCTTCATTACTTTAGCATAATCTGAAAATATGTTCATGTAGGACTCCAGTCCCTCCGGCAAGTAAATTACGTAGATTGAGGAAAGCAATGGTCACTGGTAAACTCAGCCCAATTTGAGAAGGCTCTCTTGGCGTGTCTATGCTTCCCTTCCACAAATCTATGCTCTGTTTATCGAAGCCTGAAGGTCCAGTGTCTTTACTAACTTCCCTCATAGTACAATGTCAGATGCCCTTTAACAATCCAGATACAGATATGCCACTCAGCTCTCTGATAGAGATCCAAGGAGTTCGCTACACATAATTTCCTTTCCCTGAAACCTTACTGTCTCTGGCTTCCTTTGCAAGTATTGATCCATCTTTTTTTTTCTGGTTATCTTTTCAGTGTTTTACAGAGAGAAAGGTCCGTAGTTGAGCGAGTCCTTCCGGTGTCTTTTCTTAGATATAGTTACAAGGTTTGCCTGTTTCCATTTCTCTGGCATTATACCTTTCCCCAGCAACATCCTGCACAGCATTTTACGTGATATGCCAAGTTTATCTGCGCACATGGAGAGATTTTATCTGGTTGATGTGCCTCATAAGGTTCAAGACCCTTTAGTTTTCCTTTTCTGTCTTTTCTAGACATTTTAATGCTTTCCCAGACCTCCTCCCATTCCATCTCACTGGCGTTGGGGCTGTAGAATCAATCACTGCCCAAACACTTTCAAGCATGGTACTCAGTTCTTCGCATTTCTCTACATCATCCTTTACAGCTCTTCCCTCTGTATTCCTTACCTTTGTTAGCTGTTCTTTAACTAACAATTTTCTCCTGATGAGTATGTGGGAAAGTGTTGATAGTTTCCGACCTTTGCCACAACATTCTTTTTAAAGTTTCTTTGTTCCTCTTTTGTTATTCTGCTATATTCGTTCCTTGCATTCTCATGCCTTTAACGTGATGACTGGCTGGATGATATGTGTACCTTCACAATATATCGCTAAGCTCCTTCGATGTTTGATATCTCTAGTTGAGCCTCACCTTTTCTAATCTTGCCTCTGTAATGTAAGGCTACAGGCACCAGTGCATTTTTTTCCTTCCCTGTACATTTCACAGAACCTTCCACCACGGCTCCCTGTTCCTGGCTACTGAACTTAATCTCCTGATTCGTGTTGCTACAGAAATGTTTGAGTTCCGTGTACAGAATATCCATGATTATAATCCCTGTAGGCATCAGGTCTCATTGCTGCTCCTTTTGCATCCTCATTTACTAAATAATCAAGCTCCACCATTACGAGATCACTTTTTCCAGTTGGTGTATCACATATGGCAGTCGCAATGTCCGTCCTGTTGCTATGTTCTAGCAATGATGATACATCAGTCCCTCTGATCCGACCATGCTCACTGTTATGATGGTATGGGAAATTTTCCTGTATATGATGTAAGACTTTGCGTCTCCATGACTCTCTGTCACTCTCAGAATCAAATTCATTTCGGTCGATCTCTTCGTGATTGAATTCCCCCTTTATCGATCTTCTACCATCAGACACGGTTCCTTAGAATTCATAAGAGGATTACATGTTATCAACATCACAATGCACAGTTACTTTCCCATTATGTATTGCTTGAGTCATGTACCATAATTTCCTGAAACTTTCCCGTATGTGTTAGTATGTGTGTGTGTGTGTGTTTAATGTCCACTGAGATGATTGCAGAACTAGAATTTTCTACACCGGACATTAACAGACACACAGCACTAAAGACGTGTAATGTCACATCTGTCAAACGTACCAACGCAAACTTGGTGACGTGAAAGAAACATTCAGAGTTACATTTAGGATAAATTATATTGATGTAGTGTAATTCCATAAAGATATATTGGGGGTGAAATTCCTTTATTTTTTCCGCACAGACAACACCATGTGCGTTAGAGGAAAGTTGTCCTAGTTAGCCAAAGCTAATTGTACCTCATCATGCAAAAACATACAAGATCTAAATTACTATATCAGGCTTAATGAACAGACAAAAAATGGTCAGACGATAAGTAAGCCATCTAACCCACTTGATTACGCCGTATTAACGAATTTTTTTCCTAAAAATCACTTCCTCGTCCTTAGAGAATAGGTTAGAGAAAAAAGAAAGTGTATTGTCGCAAGGCTGAGCTCATAACCTTGACGAAGTGTCTTCACCTTAATGCGACCTTAATTCGTTGGTTGACGATGCTCCGTTATCTTCGTCTTCTTCATCATTCCACAGATTTAGCCATACCTTTTCCGCTACATCTTGCCTTTCTCCGTTTAACAGTTTTTCTTCTTTATTCAACTTCAACTACTCCTTTCTTCGAATTATCTCCACTTTAGGTGATCACCTATTTGCATTTACTTATTCGTACAATGTGGGCGAGACTTCTACACCCATGGAACACAGAGTATCGAACTGCCTTTACCAATGAAACAGCTTTGTAAACTTTTGTGTAATGTTCGCATTCCCAGTTATATTTCCCAGTTTATTCTATGCAGCCGCTTCTCTTACACTAAGAAAATTCTTCATTACATATATTCAACATTTTCCTTACTTTCATGTTATAGCCCACACAGTCTATTCTTTCACACATAGACACACAGACACACACACACACACACACACACACACACACACACACACACACACACACACACATGCATATTATTTTACATATTTGTTTTTTTATTTCATTTTGCTTTGTCGCTGTCTCCCGCGTTAGCGTGGTAGCGCAAGGAAACAGAAGAAAGAATGGCCCACATGCATATATATATATATATATATATATATATATATATATATATATATATATATATATATATATATATATATATATATATATATGTGTGTGTGTGTGTGTGTGTGTGTGTGTGTGTGTGTCTTTCTACACAAAACAATTGGTTTCTTATATCTTCCTCTATTACAAACAACCTTCTTAGGACCCAGCAATCTGTTAGTGTTTGAAGTCATCTGTATTCCTGTATTGGGAGGCACGCTGTAGGGTGGTACAATGGACCCGTTCTGTAGTGTTTGTTAGAGGTGGTAGGTGGCGCCTGCTGCGACCAGTAGGGAGTATAAGTAGAAGGCAGCAGGTAACCACCAACTGTGGAGGTACTGTTGCCAGGGTATGATCAAGAGGGATAATGACGGCGACGCAGTGAGCTAACACTGCCATGTTGGTCATGTCTCCCCTTCCAAGCCCAGGTCGCTGTCGTCGTTCTCTCTTTGCCGTACTTGCGTGTGGGTTGCTGGCATCAAATGCACGAGCTCTCATTCTCTCTGCTCGTTCACTACACCTGACATCACATGACTCACACGTCTCCCTATCCTCAATTCTCTCTTATTTTTTCCCGTTATCTATTCAAAAGAAAATTCATGGTTGCTCAACAGTGATCCAATTCACCTGCGCCCAGTCGCTTTGAGAAGGGCTGGACGGTTCCCCCTTTTTCCTGCCCAACTTCGTCACCCTAGTCCTGGCTTCATCTCTAATCACTTCGGCAACAGCTGAAATCCTAACTTTCTCTCTGTAGAATACCATCTGTGTGCTTCTTCCCTTCCGCTTCTTTCTGAAACCCAAGCGTTCGAGGCTGCTTATCCTCTGTACTGTCAGATCTTCAACTGTAATCACTTATCTCTACTCCAAGGCTGGTGTTTGTGTCTACTGTTAATACAAGACACTTATTTCTCGTCTCTTAAAGTCTTGAGTTTCCCTATCATGAAGCCATCTGGTTCAAAGTTTCCGTGCCTTTATAACCTTGCTTTTGCTCTCCTTGTATCAAAAATAAGAAAGAAATCTTCCAAGCAGGTACAACTCTTCGACTAAATGGCCACATTGCACGAAGTATTGCTGTCTTCTCATTCACCCACTGAACTCATCTGTGCAGAAGAAGGCTTCAGTCTACACTACAGGGATTGGTTAGGCTCAACCTGAGACGATCTGGGTATAGCCGGAGGTCTTTTTTTGATCCGGACTCGATGATCTGAAGACGATTAAACAAACACGAGTTGCTGGCCGTCACAACCGCTGAGAGAGAGAGAGAGAGAGAGAGAGAGAGAGAGAGAGAGAGAGAGAGAGAGAGAGAGAGAGAGAGTACTTATGACGAGGTTATGCCAAAATGCCGGGCTTGCTCTCAACAGTCACCTCACATCTTGCTTGACATAAAATACTTTCTGCCTCCACGCTCATAATATATTTACCAGTCCTCGCTTCATCTGGAACTGGCTTCATCTACATCTCATGTTTTCTTTTAGATGATTATGTTATAGTTCCATGTAAGTTTTTTCTCTTTTTATCGTTATGGTTAGTAAACAAAAGAGTCTTTCCATTTTCAAAGCAAGACCCTCGTATATTTCAGTACGACATCTTCTTGGTATATTCCACGGTAATCTTACTGACTCAATAACTCTGTTTCTTCCATGTTGAGAGGCTAATGGGACTATAATATTATCATTCATCCCTTCACTTTATTGCCGTTCGTATGTTACCACTATCACCAAGGGCGTCCTCATGAATTATTGTCTCTCTCTTTAAGGTATTCTTTTACTGTTCATTCTTTTTTGATTTGTCAGTTTTCTACCTTTCTATTTTTCTTAATAATTGATGATCACCAATATTTCCTTTCGGTTAATCCCCATCCCTATTTCGCTCTGCTTCATCTTCCTTTTCCAGTCTGTTTCCATTACAATTTTTTGTCTGTTTTATTCACTGTCCTCATCTCCCTCTTTATCCTTAACCTTCTTTGCATGACCCACTTTTCTGTTCCTCTCTTATTGTCGCTGTTCATCCACGTACTCTCATTTCATTCTATCTCCCTTCCTTTATATCTTTATGTATCCTCTTCCCCTAATCATAAACTCCATCCTGTAGTTCGCTAGTGATACTTCGTCATTTATATTTCGTTTCATATTCTTTCATATTCAAATTCTGTCGATTCGCCTTTCTTCTCTTCCCCCTTACATCTCTTCAATCTCTCCTATCCACTACTTTCACCACCATCATCCTATAATGCCACATCATCACGTCCTATTCCTCCACCAAAATATTTCTCTTCAACCTCTCCCCCCCCCATTTCCATCTTCTAACTCTCTCATCCTCTTTTCCCACTTCTCCTCCTTTTTTACGTGTCTTTCATTCCCCTGTTTCGCCTTCCATCTCCCTTTTCCTCTTCTTGCTTCCTTATCTGATTCTCTCTCCCTCATCAACATCTCTCCATTTCCCACCGCCTTCATGACCTTCATTCACCTTTCAAACTCATCTGCCTTACCCATCCATCCTCTTCTGCTCCTCTCATCTAATCAGAGTCTCTCTTGCTCTCCTACGCCTCTCACCATCACCCAGTTATCCCTTTTTCTAACTCCTCGACCCTTTCTTTCTTTTTCTTTTTTGCTTCTTTTGCTGAATCTGATCAAAGATATTTCACTTCTTTATCTACCCGACTTTCCACAGCAGTATGTCCATTTTCCTTACTGATTATCATTTTTCCCTTCATATCAACCGGATTTACTTTTTCTTATGTAATATTTCAACACCTGTTCTGTCGTATCGGATTATGATCCAAAAGCAAAGTCCGTAGTACCCTCATCATACACAGGCAAACAAACTGCTGCCCATCTAATCCTTACTCCTCCTACACAGTCAAACAGACTGCTGCCCTTGTATTTCCTGCTCATCCTACACAGCCAAACAAACTGCTGCCCCAGTAGCCCCCCCAGCTCATCCTACAGAGCCAGACAAAGCGCGTTCCCTTTAACCTCTTCCGTCCTACAGAGAACCTAACCTACTGTCCGACCTTCTTGCGTAACATTATGTTAAATGTTACATGTGTCTGGGGAAATCTGTGTAGGGTTGTGAGAGGCCTCGGAAGTTACTATGCTGCTTGGAAGGAATGAGGGAAAGTGGAAGATTACCTTTGAGTGTGTGTGTGTGTGTGTGTGTGTGTGTGTGTGTGTGTGTTGATTCTTTCTTTATCTTTGCATGTGTTTATTTGTTCGTTTGTTTGTCTGTACACGTGTATCCATGTGACTATGGGTGGATAAATGGTTGGTTGAATGAGTACATTTTTTTCTTTACAGTGCAAAGACTGTCATCATCTATATGTAATCAGTCATTTGTACGAAGAGACGACGAAAAAAAGTATGCATTTGCGTCCTAGGATAAATACATGGGTCAGGCCTTGTTTTGAATAAATTTCAGTTTTCATGCATACGCTTTATTTTCCCTTAATGAATTCCAGCTTTCAGTTATTGTTACTAAAAAGAATATCACCTTACACTCCAGGTAATTTTTCTATCCCCTTGTCCTACCCGGCTCAGCTTTGAAAAGGGGGGGAAAAAAAAACTTACTCAAATATCAGTTGGTAGATTCAGGAGCCTGCAAGTTGTGGTAAGATTCCGTCTCTCCCTTCTAGTTTTTAAAGAAGGTAATTGTAGTATTTTCAACCTCTCCATATCGCCCACACCAGCCAATTCGAGAACCAATCTAGCTGTACGTTTTTTCACTCTTTTTCCGTTCGTGTATATGCTATTCCGATAAGGTTTCCCAAAAAATGTAGGTACATCAAGTTCAGGTTTAGTTTGGATTTTCTTAAAATTTTTGATTAAAATCAACATTGATTTACAATAGATGTGGTACCAATCTGCAGCCACTTCATCTCATTTGTTCACATAATACATTTCAAAGTTATGGACGGAATTTTTGAACATTGTACCTCTTAGACATGAAGCAAATTCTTATATAGGTAAAAGTGCAGCAAGCAAACAAACACGACGAAATACCCTAACAAGAATATAAAAGCAATTTAACAAATGTAACAAAGAAAAGTCGAAGAAGACTGTAAACTCAAGAAGCCATAACAAAAACAGGACTGTAAAGACAGGAGGTTAAAGGATTTTAGTATATAAAGAAGCGAGGATGAAACGACACTCCATTTTTGCTCACCAGCCCCATGGCTGCTTATGAAAATAAATCACAATAAAAAGGATATTTCCATAGATATTAGTAGTTTAGGGTAATGAACATGGCGTATAATGTAAATCAGACATGGGTAGAGATTTAAGGCAACGGCAGTCAAACGTGTGGAAACTCGTTAGGCTGTATAAACTTGGGAGATATTAGAGACAGTATAAATGTATTTCCATACTGTTTACATATCGTTTCATTGTCGCAGTTTTTTTCATTTGATGTTATTTAGGCCCCTAAAACGTTTCAGTTTTATGTACATGATTATTGTTCATATGTTTGCAAGTAAGTCAGAACTGTTTTAACATTCTCTTCGATGTGTCAACACAAATGATGATAAAGTGTATTGTAATAATACAGCAAGCTATTTCTCACGATTGATTTCCGCACACTCAGTGACGCTTCCAGAACCTTACCCCTCCCTCCGGACAGCCCACACACCCACCCGCCTACTCACAGATACCTAAGACACTCAACTTTGCCACAGTCTCTTCATTCAGACTGACACTCCAACCAACCATACCTGCCTCGCCTCTCTCCCTCGTTAAGCTTATATAACTCTAATGTGAAGGAACTTTACGTAAGTTTGTTTTCTCCCGTTATGTATTTTGCTCCGCTGGTAGCTGGACCCCACCCCATATATTTGGTGCATGTTCCCAACCATGGAGGATCTATCTACGGTATATAACTACCTCAGGTTGGTGTGATGTCAATTTACTGTGGAAGCGACATCTGGCATCTGTTCCAGTTGCTACCTCCGCGGTCAGACAGCGCCTCAACAACTGCCTGTTGTGTGCTTGCAGTCCGCTGTGCTGACAGATTGTCTTGATAGATCCAACAAAGCCTAAGGTAGTGGCACGTAACATGGCATGGGTCCACGAAGATGAAAGAGCTGCCCTCTCTGCAGGAAAACTAATATTACAAGGTCATCTGAAATTCCACTGATTTCCAAAAGGTTCCAAAAATCAGAGTTAATGGTTACAATAACAGACATCATATACGTATCTATATGTAAGTCAAATTTATTTACAAATTCTCATCGATGCGTCCAAACAAATAGTAAATTGTATTGTAATAATAATACAATTTCTCTCTGATGATTGATGTGCTCACATTCGTAAACGCGTGCAGGACATTGCTCCCATCCTCTTCCCCACCCAGTTGCTCATCAGATATCAGCGAACAAAATTTTAAAAAATCCTTGACGCCGTGTTTACGCATAACATAGTTGCTCAATAGAAACATTGCCATGATGTGTGAATCTCTACTTAGTATAGATTAACCTTTGTCTAAACGTTCTCGTTAAAAAGTTTGTAGCTAAATAATAGAATGGCGCTAGTGGCAACTTTTGAAAGCTCTTTAAAACCATTGGTTATCTGAGGTAGTTAAACTTCCCAAATGCATTTTTCGTGGTACATTTTCTGCAGTTTACCCAGAACGGTGGCACCTTAAGGATGTAGCCATTGTGTCTGTGTTTGTATAATTGTTTTTCGATGTGTGTTTTCGGCAATGTTACTTCAGTGTTATGTTGTGAAAACTGTTTACATGCCAGTAAATCTAAGAACAATAGTTGATGTTCGTAAAGCATCTCTGGACTGTTGCAGAGACATTTTAAAAGTGTAAACAATCAGTTGTTGACGCCATGAAGATCTCTTGTGTTCGTCACAAGAGGCAGCATACGGAGGCCAAAATTTACAGCGCTCTCTCCGGACAACGAAGTCATAATGAGGATGTTGGACGACCTTGACAAGGTTGGTAATTTTTTTTCGTTGAAATTTTGGATACGTTTGACGTTGAATCATTGAGACTCAGGACGCAAGTAGGTGGAGATGTTCCGCAATGTTTGTCCTCCTATTCTTATCTTTACTTTAGTCCTGATGAAATTTGTAAACGATATAACTGGATAGTTATACAGTTATTATTACCGTTTCGGACATCCTGTGAAGTTTGTTACATTAGGTTTGGCTTGGATGAAATTGTTTTTTGTGATGGTTTTGACATATTTTGAACGATTCTCATGATTATTTCAATCGCAGACAGGTGGATGTCCGAAACGTTATCATCACTGCGACGTATGTTGTCGTTTCGGACATTCAGCGATTTTGTAAGTTAAATTTGTTGGTTAGATTTGGTATGTTGAAATTGTTTTTGTGATGGATTTTGGTGTCTTTTGAACGGATGGATGTACGAAACGGTAATATTCAGTCATTTTGTTATAAATTATGTTAATCTATAAACAGTCAGACAGCCACGGTGACAACACACACGTCTGCCGCACACCCACCTTCATATGAAGCAACACATTATCCTCTGTCCACTCGCATAGACGCCTTACTCTCTCGGTAAAGACTCCTCTCTGCATCTAGACATTGTTTGTAGGCATTGTCATATATTATGGTCTTCCTTCTGTAACTTCTTGTAGGGGATTGCCAAGCATTTTGCATATGTTTTCCTGGATTGAAATCTGTCCACCATGTCTCCGTCCACTCTACTAATTTACCTAGATCACTCTTAATCTTCAAGTAGCCTTCTTTTGAGTTAGCTATGTTTCCCAATTATGCGTTGAGGGCGAATTTAGAAAGTCTGCTTGTGAATTCTCTCTCTGGGTTATTGATGTGTATGATGAAAAGTATGCGTCCCAAAGCTAATACCACCCTCTGCTTCCGCTCAGAGAGCCAGACCGCTGTCCATTCGCAGATCCGATCTATACCGTGAGTAATTTTCTTTGGGAATCGTTAATGTGGAACTTTGTCCGAAGTTTTACGAAATTCAGAAATATAGCATTAGAAGGGATCCAGATGACATTATATGACAAAAAAAGAAAGAAAAGAAAAGAATCCAGTCAGGTTCGGTAAACAGTCTTTTATGTCGGTTATTAATCTATTATCTTCTTGGAATTAAACACTTTATATCTGATTATTGTTTCTAATACTCTACTTAGAACCGAAGTGAGGGTGATAGGGCGGTGGTTCAAAGCACATTTCCCGTCATCATTTTTGAAAATCAGTGTTTGTTAGCTAGGCTAGGTTTCGGTCGTCAGGGACATTCCTCACTGTTATTATTTATTGATTATTTTTGTGATCAGATAAGCTAATTGCAGCCTCGTTTCTTCTGTTACTCTTCGGGAGTTATCGTCTGGATGAGTTGATTTGTTCGTATTTAGTTTGTTTAGATTTATAAGTGTTACGTGTCATTCGGTAATCATAACGCTCAGGTTTATCATGTTCGGTGCCCAGATGTATGTTTTGCGCTCGTGGTATATTAGATGAATACAGTCGAAATACCTGTTAAGAATTTTCCTGTCACTTATTAATATGTCACTGTCATTTGATAATGAGCCAACAGTATTACTAATTTTTTCCCAGTGTATTTAAGGAATTCTGTAAGGCATTTCTAACGGAGAAATTCCTTCTTATTTTTTTTCATCGGCTCTCAATGTTTTCCTGCAGTCTATGTACACTTTCCTATCCTATGTACACTTTGTGGTCCTGGTTTACGCCCTTTGACTTAGAAACAGTTTAAACCCTTCTTTCATGTTTATTTAAGTCATCAGTTTCTTTGTTCACACATCCTGGCTCCTCCAATTCATAGCTCCTTTCCACTTCTCTAGGGACGTTGATTCTTTCAAGGGAAAGTAATACAATCTTAAAGTTATTCTACATCTTATCAATTGTATCCTCATCGCTAATCTGATCCAATTTGCTAGAGATATTACATCATTTATCAAAGTCACTGTTCTCTTTGAAATGTATGTCAGAAGTGTAAGAGACAATGAAAAGGAGAAAACCGAACTGGAAATGGAAGGATGGAATGGGAAAGGTTTTGAGTGTTCTTGTCTTAACATAAAGGAGGGTCAAAGGTGTGCACGAGATGGAGTGATGGAATTCTTTGCAGCGAAAAGTTTCATGACGAGAATCAAGTTCTTCCTCAAACTAAAACATTGCCAAGGCTGATATTTCTCCAACTCCAGTACACGAGAAATATCATTGAATCTTCTGTTATTAAATGCACAAAGAATTATAACCTTGATATTAGTGAAGGTCTTTACAAATTGGATAGCTTTATGGTTAATGAAATTTATAAACAGTTCCCCTTCTTGTCCACATAATAAGTTTATGATACGATTGTTGTCTGTCTTGGACAATCACTTGTTTGCCAAATGGCGTCCTAGTTACGTCTCTTCATTGTATATCAACTGACTTATATTTCTTTCTTGTATCTCCCCTGATGATGTAATTATTACACGAAAGTGCACTTTGGGAACTTATTGTATTTCATTTTCCCCGTGGACTTATTGGAATATATATATCGTGTTTCATTTTCCCTGTGGACTCTTAGGAATATCTTGATCACGCGCAAAATTGTGATCCTTTCCAACATATATATATATATATATATATATATATATATATATATATATATATATATATATATATATATATACATACATATATATAATGGACAATCGCATGTGTACCAAATGGTTTCCTAGCTACATCTCTTCGTTACATATCAACCGACTGTTATATTTCTCTCTTGTGTCTCCCCTGATGGTGTGATTATTACACGAAAGTGCACTTAGGAACTTGTCGTCTTTCATTTCCCTCGTGGACTCACAGGAATACACTTGATCACGCGCAAACTTTGTATTCGTTTGGATATAGAAGAGCTAAACTAGCAACATTAAGTCATGAGTTCAAAAGACATTACCATTCAGTTCTTTGCATCACGTTTCAGGTGTATTATTCTAAGCACTGTCTGTGGGTAAGTTAGAGGCAGGAGTCCACGAAGGACAATAAAAAGGATAGAGTAATAGACCTAGTTTCAGGAGCATAGTTTCAGCAGAGAGCCAGGTCTCACGAGATAAAAGATATACAGATTAAATATAAAAGAAAACGCGGCTTACAAGTAGGTCTGGGGTATTCTGGACCCTGCGGTCTCTTACATCAGAATTCTGGCAGCCAACCTGTTGCAAGTTCCTTGTTCGTCCTCTGACGTGTGGGTAGGACCTTGACAGTTGGAGGGATTGGACTCCCGCTTGACTCACGATCCGCTATTGCTCGGGATCTTTTTGTTGTTATTGGCTACCTCCTGGCTAGTACTGCTGGCTAGTCTAGTGAAAGATGTAGGTGGAATAGTAATGGGTTCGCTGTACACTTGGCTTCCTGTGTAAAATATACTTGTTGTATGAAGACTGTGGAGCATAACAGTTATCCCATCGTTTATGTAGAAAGTCTGATTTGATTCCATTACTCCCATTGTTTATATAGAAAGTCTGATCTAATTCTTCAACGTGGCAAGACTGAATGACGAAAAGTACTTTCACAATATTTCCACTGCGGACGAAGGAGTCAGCCAGGCAGCGGACGGAGGCTTAACTGTTCTTAACAAATTTTACACAACGCACTGTTGAGCCCGCACACAACACTGACACACACTCTCTCCTTTAAAGACTACATAGTCAGACACGAAGTATTGAAACGCGTGGGCCTTAGCAGCGACAGGAAACTAACTCCATTTTCTATATACGTCCTCATAGACTTTGCTGAAATGTCCTCCAGCTTATAGCTGCAGGTAATGGGATTTGATCCAAGAAAAATGATAATCGTGTGCTCCAATGGTGATTCGTCATTCAATTATCCTACACCTGAATATTCACTCTTATGCTATGCAACCATCATTTCAGTATGATATGAGCTGTATTATTTGGTAATGCCATCTAATTCTCGAAAGATCTTTCCCTAAGCAAATGAACCTAACCAGTCATTAACTCCCCAGTACCAGTCAGCCTACCACGCTACTAACACCAACAAGATCACATCCTTCTAAATGATATCGAAAAGTACTATGATTTAAGGGAAATGTTTCCGTCGAAATTGACAAAAGGCGTAAGCTGTTCTCGTCATAAATCAGTCAGTCAGTCAATTGTTTCTACGTACAGCATTCAGAAACTTTTCAGAAGCTAAAGTTAATCTATATTCATTCATCTGTGTAAATTGTAGATAGTCACAGAAGCTGAGACGGCAATGTATTGCAGCTGTCCACTATAGTTCATATAAAGACAAACCTTTTATGGCAAGTATTTGGCTATTATTTCGGTCGATGAAACAGATCAGGGTGTGTTTGTTGCTGTTTTAGTCACAGGGTTAATATATACCATAAAAAGGCGATCCTGTCTGTCTGTCTGACTGTCTCGTCTGCACACACGCTGAGGAAGCTGCCAGACGCATGACAGCTAATCCCCATTCACAGTTGCCAGTAATTCATCCTTTTTCCCGAGCAAGGCAGAAATAGCTGACTGATAGGGTGATGCATTTCGAGGGATATATGTCAGTGTAGAGTGGGAAGGAAGTATGTGTCGGCACATGGCACGTGTGAAGTGGGAAAATGGTTGAGGTTGAGTGGCTGGAACCATTGAACATTGCTATTCAACCGTTCATGAAAGGGTGTGGTGACCAGTCAGGGAGGGAGCGGTGGTGGTGAGGGAGGGTGTGGCGGCCAGGGAGGGTGAGAGAGGTGGTGTTGAAAGGGTGTGTGGCTAGGGTAGGAGGGTGTGTTGGTGTTGAGGAAGGATTAGACAGATCTCCACAGGAGAGTGTGTGTGTGTGTGTGTGTGTGTGTGTGAGAGAGAGAGAGAGAGAGAGAGAGAGAGAGAGAGAGAGAGAGAGAGAGAGAGAGTCGTAAGAGTATAATGGTTTGTTGGCATTTAGTGAGAGTGTAAGAAATAGGGGTACGGAGCGTTTGTTTTAATGTTTCTGTTTAAGACATTTTGAGAATAAACAAGCAGATTTTGAGATAGTCCGCTTAAAGAATGAGAGACATGCCTCTCTCCATTCGATTGAAGTCCAGACTATATTTAGAGTGTGTGTTAAAAAGATTTTTTTTTTTTCGATGATATTACTTTATTTATAAACCTGTGTGTAATTCATGAAAGGACTATGTAGTGTACAGCGATGATATGCTGTAACTGTTAAATTGATTGTATTTGAATATAGACTGACATCATCCCATGGAATTTAGTTCCCTCTTTTGTTCAGGGTAAGAAATAAAAGTTATTTCAATTGTTTTATCAGCCAATGGAAGTTTGAAGAGGATGTAACAGTGTTGAAAGCTATTCTGTAACTAGATATTGAAGCTCTGTCAAGGGGATTAAGGATAACGTAGTTAAGAGTGTTGGTGCTGTTTAAGTGTCAGTAACAGAACTTTGAATCGTTACGCGTCCCTAAATGATCACATAGCTAAGTTAGCGCCTTCTAGCTATGTACCGAAGATCTGGAAATGCTTTTTTTTTTCATATCTTTAGCGACAGAGGTCAAAGAGCTTCATAATTGTGTATATAAGGTCTGTCTGGTTGATGTGTTACGATTCTGTTAGCAAAACGTTAATGGTCATTGAAATGTGTGTTTGAAAGCTGCTTTGGCAGTTGTTTAAATGTTGCTCACATGAGTCTCAGGGCTGTTTATAGACAAAAGGTATCTCTTTATATGGAAAATGAAAACGTCTGAAAGATAGCGTATCTCGGCGATAATAGGTTTCTCTTAGGAGTAGATGTGAGAAATAGACTTATACTCTGTAAACGTTGTGGGCATTCCGTAGTTTTTGTCCAAAATAGGAAAATGGGAAGTAACAGAATGTGTATATTGTACAGTCACTATGATAGATGTGTTTATGTTATACAGTCACTATGATAGATGTGTGTATATTATACAGTCACTATGATAGATGTGGTAATGACCTGAGTTATTATTAGAATTCAGGTTTTCAAAGCAATATCTCAAAAGACATCCAGAACGTTTAAAAAACAGAGGGCTTGGGAATCAATCAAAGAATACCGAAGAAAATAATGTGATAGAATATAGGAAGCATAGAGACTAAAGGTCACAGGAGATAAATATAAATATAGCGAAAATATCCTTGTTGTTTCATGTTATTCATAGTCAGTGTTGAGAGTGGAGTGTATATATGTAGAAGCGGAAGAGAAGTGAACATACAGAAGATAAGAAGTTGATATTCCATGAATGATTCAGAGGAAAAGATAAAAGCTACTGCACGTGTTTGTCAAGAACAGATTATCAGTTAATGGACAGATTCATTGATGTTTATATGATGAATATTTTTTTTCAAATGCTTGTGTGTGTGTGTGTGTGTGTGTGTGTGTGTGTGTGTGTGTGTGTGTGTGTGTGTGCGCGCGCGCGCAGTTTCCTATTTGTACACTAAGATGAGAGTTCTCTACAATTGTGGAGCCCTGTGTCTTGACCTGTCTTCACCTATGATGTAATTTTGTCATTCAGCAGAGCTAGGGCTAGCGCGTAGCGCTCACAGCAGGAAAGTTTAGGGTTAAGTATAAAGAGTCGTTTCTGCCACGTGTCTGCCACATGTTGCCACGTGTTGCCACGTGTTGCCAGGTGTGAGATAGAGAGGTTGTGTTTGTGGACATGATACCAGCAACCCGTGTGGACGTGAGACAGGAGGAGAAGGAAGCAACCTGGGCCAGGGAGAGGAATTTGAAAGTCACTATAGTTACTGCGTCTCCGATACCCACCCGATACCCAGCCGATACCCGGGCGGTAGTACCTTCCTGGGCTGTGGTTGCCTCCCACTTTTTTCTGTTCATCTTAGACGTTATTCAAACATTTACCATTCATCAATTATTGTGTAATTACTGTTTGTGTGATTACTATTTGTGATTACAATTTGTGTGTTCCTATTTGTGATTACTATTCGTGTGTTACTGTAAATGATACATTCGTGTCGTCCCGTCTTTTAACCTTATACATATGTACTGTGTCTATATCTTTACACACACACACACACACACACACACACCATCCTAAGCCAAGTAGCCATCTATCGAGCAGCCTCGAGGGGAGATGAACAGCTGGATTAGCTGTAAGTCGACTGCCGTGCCCAGGGGGCGAGCCCGTTCGTGAATCATGGTCAACGACACTGACCACTACATCACGGAAGGGAATGTGTGTGTGTATGTATGTGTGTGTGTGTGTATGTGTGTGTGTGTGTGTGTGTGTGTGTGTGTGTGTGTGTGTGTGTGTGTGTGTGTTTATGTGTGTGTGTGTGTGTTTATGTGTGTGTGTGTGTGTGTGTGGGTGTGTGTGTGTGTGTGTGTGTGTGTGTGTGTGTATGTGTGTGTGTGTGTGTGTGTGTGTGTGTGTTTATGTGTGTGTGTGTGTGGGTGTGTGTGTGTGTGTGTGTGTGTGTGTGTGTGTGTGTGTGTGTGTGTGTATGTGTGTGTGTGTGTGTGTGTGTGTGTGGGTGTTGATGGACGCGTGTAATTAAAAAAAACTCTAAATCTTTTTCCCCGGAAATAATATTTCCCTGAATCTTTCAGAGCATTAAGACACCCCCTCCCCCACAACAGAATAAGCAACTGTCTTATCAACAAATGAATCCCATTCTTTTTCCTCCGACCGCAGAAGCGACTTAAGGGTAACCGCGTCGCCTCCTACCACACAATACGTAACTCTTTTACGACCAAAATCTTGCAGTCATGATAGAGCCTTGTGATGGAGGAAGTGACACAGGAAGAGGCGAGTGGCTGAGCATTAGAACATAGGAATAGAGAGATGATAAGAAGAATGTAAGAGAAAGAGGAGGGAAAATTTAAAGATAGGTATATGAAAGAAGAAAGATTTTGATGATTACGAGAGACGCGTGTAATTTTTGAATGGATGGATGACAGAATCTCAGAGATAATGTGAGGAATGGATTCAGATGTAAAGTAGTATCTGATGTATCTGATGACTGTAAAATTAATATCTTATCATTTATTTGGATAGAATGATGAAGAGAGGAATTTAGATACTGCTAAGTTAAGATATATAAGTGGAACTGCGTAAAATGATGAAATCAACACTTGAGATTCGAAAAAAAGCAAAATAATAATGCTGGAATTAAATGGAATATGCAGCACGCTGAAATGCGAATTAAAACGATTAATGCATGAAAGATTTCGAAATGAAAAAGCCGGAAATTACATCATGAAATAGAGTTTAAGCTTCAGATATTTACAGAATTTCGATAGAATGAGAAGGAAAAAAAAAACAAGATTGGTGAAGCAAAAAAAGTTTATAGGTCTACAACTGAGGAGAGTCAGAAGGGCCGTTTGATATCGTTCAGAAAGAGCGAGATATAACGAAAGATAAGTTTGGTTGTGGAAAAAGCAGAAATGACTAATTGATTAGCCTACACTTGCAACTTACGAAAGAAGATAAGTTAACCAGTGCACAGGCGCTGTGTTCATAAAATAGTTTCCAGGGTAAGACCACATCACGTGGCATATATCACCCTGGTTATCGAGTTATCACTGTTAGGTCCCAAGTTATAGTGGTACCGTTGCGTGAAAAACTGTGAAGTGGTTTTTCTTCTTCTGGTGTCCCCCATTTCAGCATAGCTCGAGGTCGCTCCCGAGCACTCACCATAGTTGTCCCTCTCTCGATATGTATTGTGGTCGTACTCAAGCTCCTCTAGCTTGCTATGGTGTCCTTTTAAACTCGTATCTGGTGTGTGTGTGTGTGTGTGTGGAAGTCGTCCTCGAGGCTATCGTGATGTCTTGGGACTACTCCCCTGGTGTCTGCTGAAGTCACTCCACGCCACTCTGACCCTGCCATGGCGCCCGATACATATCCAGTGATGTCGGTAGGAGTCGTCCTCGATCCCTTCTGGCCCAACCATGGCCTCCTGTGTAACAGAGGAAGTCCTGTTACTCAGATTATTTGTTCAAAGACTGAAGTACACATCTGTCATGATGCAACACCCATAGTTTTAATGGATTTCGAAATGCCTCAAACCTTATCTGTCGAACAAGATATGCTACAAATTGACTGGGGTCTCTGACTATGATTCATGCACAGGCCCAGCCAGTTTCGAATGCTGGGCACACGGCAGTCGACCCACAGCCAATCTCAGCTGTTCATCCTCCACACGGGACAGGTCGATAAATAGGTATCTGACGTAGGCTGGGATGTGTGCGCATTTGTGTGTATATAAAGACGGTAAAGACGTGGTATATGTGTACATGGTTAAGAGACAGGTCAACACAGATGTAAAAGTTTGTTCCCCGTAATGCGCAAATAGTAATCAGAAATAGTACACACACACACACACACACACCCTCACACAGGGTGTAAAATTCTCTCACCGTACTGTACAAAGAGGTAATATATATATATATATATATATATATATATATATATATATATATATATATATATATATATATATATATATATATATATATATATATGTACACCACGGGTTGGACTCGAACCCAAGGCAGGGCACCTGGTTACCTGCGCAACGAGAAGGTTAAAAGACACAAACACCAGGATTTTCGTGTTCCTCCATGTGTCTCAACCTCATTTCGATGGGGGTAAGTTGGACTCTAACCTATCATGCTCCGATGGTGTGAGAAATACCTCGTGGTATGGCAGGGACTTGCTTAGAAACGCCAAGACTCTGGTGCGCGTGTGTGTGTGTGTGTGTGTGTGTGTGTGTTGTGTATGTGTGTGTGTGTGTGTGTGTGTGTGTGTCATTTAACCAATGAGTGGCCGAAACAGTAGGTGCCCTCTACAGAGTTCGAGTCTGACCTATAGTATTTATTCTTTTGTCTCTCCATCGATATATATATATATATATATATATATATATATATATATATATATATATATATATATATATATATATATATATATTCAGTTATCTGTCTATCTGCTGTTCCTTAGTTTATCTACGAATATGTTATATTCATTCATTTTCTTATTTATCTGTTCATCCATTCATTCATTGTGATGTGGACGCTCATCTCCCTTTTGGAAAGCGTCCTAGAATACCATTAGTAGCCCAGTGTGTTTCATGTTTTTTTTTACTGCCGCTACTTGTAAGCTGGTGCAGTAGCTGTGTGTACTGTGGCTCGTAAGGAAACACTCGAGTTTTCTTATGGCCAGCGTGCCAGGCAGAAGCATCACTGTCGCAGGGCATTGTTTAACTTTTGGTAGGCCGTTGAGAAATACGGCGTGGAATGTATTCGCATACACACACACACACACACACACACACACACGCACACACACACACACACACACACACACACACACACACACACACACACACACACAGAACAGAGCCAGAGCAATTATACAGATATAAGAATTAAGGAACAAACAAAGTGGTGCATGAAGCAGTAAACCATATACTCAGACATGCTATAGTACAGATAATGAAGATCAGTTATGAAGAACAGATGAGAGAATTTGAATCCTTGGTGGAGAAACGGAGAAATAGAATCACCGAGACAAAAATGATTGAGGGTATACAATTAAGTTTCCCTTATAGCGTGGCACTCAGCATGATTGAATGACGGAGGTTGATACAACAAAGTTTCTATATCTCATGATCACACACAGTAACAAGGAAGCTGCTGATATCATATGTGCCACACCAGTTGTAAAAGGTGGTCATGTAATGTAACAATTTGATTATGTGGTAGATAAAGACATGAAAAAAAGTAAGATGAAACCAGATTCAAAAAGGAAATACACTGTGATCATGGAATCTGCACAGTTAAAAGGTTTCTATGGGAACATACACTGTGGTATGGAGTACAGTAGATATAATGTGTGTCATCATTGTTGAAGGTTTTGTGATATTTACAATGAGCGGGTAATAACATGGGTGATTTTCTCTTGAACGACAGAGGAAAGTTTAAGAGAGAGGTTTGTATTGCTAAAGATGTCACAAAGCATTTCTCAAGTCATCACACTCAAAGAAGCACAAAGAGCTATTAGGGAAGGTCTAGAGGAAGGCAAGAGAGATTATATCACAATACAGAGAACTGAGTTACGATGAGAGGATAAGAGGCCGTAGATACTTGTCCACCATGGAGGTGAGGAGTGTTGGGGGTGACTTGATCACAGCCTTTATGGTGTTAAAAGCAGTCTCATAAAGTCAACAGTGAGTAGATCTCCGAAGGATGCAGGGATGAAACACCCAGAGGCTGGAATATGAAAATAACAAGCATCGTTTTATCTGAGATGTCAAGAAGTAATTCCGTAGTGTAATGGTAGGAGATAAATGAAATAACTCGAGAAATGAAATGGTCAACACCGCACGGAAATTTAAAAAGTTGTGCGATACAGGAATTTCGTGTGATGGGCCTTGCCCCGCCCTCCCCCAGTCAAGTATTAAGAGGAAATTGATTATACATAAGTGATTACACACGCGACGAGAATGGGGCCCTATGAATGTATAACTCCCTCTCCGTATTAATATAATAGGCAATTACACACACACACACACACACACACACACACACACACACACACAAACAAACAAACAAACAAACAAACACACACACACACACACACACACACACACACACACACACACACACACACACAAACAAACAAACAAACAAACAAACAAACAAACAAACAAACACACACACACACACACACACACACACACACACACACACACACACACACACACACGCACGCACGCACGCACGCACGCACGCACGGTTTATGGTAGGTCCAAAGTAACTAAAGGAAACCATTCACAGTGGAAAGAAGGCCAGAGTGAGATGCTTTCACACAGCAGCGTTGTCCCAGCTCGGGGCCACGTCCCATCATTTCCCTCTCTCGCTGCTCAGCTGTCCACTTTAAGCCTGTGCGATTCTCTTGTACTATTGTCCCTTTAAAGAGCGAATTCATGAATTCATATAATTTTTCAGAATGTTTTGGTGCGCCCACTTACGAATGAGCGCTTTATACCCTTGTATTTGTTCTCGGCGGAACACTAATTTCCTTATCCTTTCGGTCTGATGTTCCCATTGTGTCTGCAACGATCTTTTCCTAGGGATGTATCCAAGATGTCTTACTTGGTGTACCATGAGCTCCTGAAATACCTTTTATTTTCTGCTGCCTCTCACGTCTACGATGCTTGTCATACATATGTCTGTCTTTTGTTACATAGTGGGTGTCATCGTCTGTTGCCATGACAGAAGGTAATGTTGAATATTCCTGAAATGTATCTACTAACCGTAATAATGATGATGATAATAATAGTATTGATGGTGGTAATAGTGATAGTAATAATAATAATGATAATGATAATAATAGAAATAATGATAATAATAATAGTGATGAAAATAATAATGATATTATTGATATTAATTTTTCCTAAATGTTTACGGTTTCCTACGCATCAAAGTAGCGTCAGGAACAGACAGAAGATGGCCTCATTTGCTCTAGTGGATATTGCACCGCCACCCACAGTCCTCCTACCCACAGCTAAGCCCCACAGCTCTTCCGTAGTTTGCCTTAACCGCGTCATATACCCTGGTTCAGCTCATTAACAGTGCGTCGTCGCTCCAACTGACGCTATCTAGTGCACGACCCTCACCCTTATGAATTTTTAGACCTACGATAACTCAAAATTTTTCTCTTTCCCTCTCCCATCTCCTCAGTCCCCCTCCAACTTACTCCCTCCACTTTTGAGACTTGTACTTTCTTAGCCATTCTCTTCTCGTTCATCCTTTCTATATATCCAAACCATTTCACCACACCCTCATGGGCTCCCTTAGTCATTTTCCTCTTCCTACAACACAACAGTGACATTTCTTTCAAATTCAGTCCTCCTCACGCCATATATTGTCCTCAAGTCATTTTGTTTTTGACGCGTTCATCCGTTTCCTTTGTTTTGCATTCATTGACGAAGTCATCCCCATACAACACTGTCAGCACTAATATATCATCAAACATACCCGTCTCTGCCCTCACCTTCCAAACGCTTCTCAGTGTTCCGAGAACTTTGTTCCCTCTGTCAGCCTGTGATCCCTTTCAGCTCCCATTGTTCCTTCCCCTGTCATGTCCACTCCCAGGTGTCTAGAGCACTCTACTCTCACCAAATTCTCCCTCATTTACATTCATATTCAGACTGACCTGTCACATTTCTTGTCAAATGTTATTACTTTACTTTTATTCACATTACCTATCAACTTCTTCCTCATACAAAGTCTCCCAGACTAACCCACTAGCTTCTGCGGTATCTCACTTGGGTTCGCCACCAGTACCGTGTCAACTGCAAACAGCAACTGACTCATCTCCCAGGCCCTCCCACCTCCAACATACTGTAAACCTGCCCCTCTCTACGAGACCCTCGCCTTTACCTCCCACACCATCCTCATCCATAAACAGATTAACAAGACATGGTAACATCATAAGCCATTGATTCAGACCTACCTTCATCGGAAATCACACATTCTACTTCCTTCCGACACAAACACACTCGATACTTTCCCGATTAAAAACTCTCCGGCATCGAGCAGCTGTCCTCCCACACTACATATTAGTAACATCTTTCACAAGACTTTTCTATTATCCCTCTCATATACTTTCTTCAAAAATGTAATACAACATATGAATTTCTCTGTATCAAAATATTTCTTCCATCAACACACTTTAGCCCCACACATAAGCATTGTTTTTGTATATACCTTCCATTCCTCTCTTACTCTCTCTCATTTATTCACTCTCACCCTCTGTTCAGTCTGTCTTGGAATCTCTGGACACTAGCCTATTTTCGAGGTTCATTCACTTTCATCTTCTTCCTACGCATATGATTTTCTTATTTTCTAAAGCAACGAGAAAGTTGCACACTCGCCTCCATCAAGAAATGATAGAACACCCACCAGCTGTCCTCTCTAAACATTTCTGCATCCGAACAGGCTCTCATTAGCACGGTTGACTTTTAGTGCATAAACCAGTCGACGTCCCTCGAACCCTAACCCAGTTCTCCCATGTATATTTGTGTAAGCAATTTTTCTTTCAAACAGGTATTCCCAGTCTCCATATTTTTTTTTCAGCACACAACTCCTCAACAGTCTATTCACCTTCTCCCTCACACCGGGTACTCCATGTTTTGCAATCATAACCTCAACTGTCACATCATCCAATCATACATTCAGATCTCCACCCACCAGTACGACTCAGTTCCTTGCATCAGAATTGCTGAAGCTTTCACTCAGTTCCTCCTAAAAGACTTGCCTTTCTTCGTTACAACGACAGTCATTACCTCGTGTAATCTACTTTCATTTTGAACCACATCACTCCAAAACTCATTTCCTGACATTCTTTAACACATTTTTTAACATTCTTTAACTCTTCTTCATCAGAGGCGCCACCCACTCTATTGCCCTCACCCTCACACTAATTGCAGACCTCACCACCTCGGACATTCCCAAACCATTTTGCCCCTTCTCTCGAGCTTAGTTTCACTCAGAGCCACAACATCCAGGTTCCTCTCCTCACACATACTACCTATTTCCCCTTTCATTTCATACTGGTCAGACACTACAGCCTGAGCCATCGAGAAACACTCCTTCCCTGGCTGCTGTTTCTTCCTTTAGAAAATGACGCCACAAGGAACGGGAAGATATCCAGCCCCCCATCTCCCGCCCCTATTAGCCGCTTACAACACACTAGAGATAATTGGGTAGTTTTCTTTTTTTTTCCTTCATGCCCAAGTATAACGGAAAATTGTGATTTAGGATGAAAAAAAGTCGTGTGAGTTCCGTGTTGTCAAGTCTTAAGCGAAAGATCAAGAGGAGATTTGAGTTCATGCTGCACGGATTTTCAGCAAGCCACATGGAGGACGTAAAGATGAAAGTCTGCAACCTTGGTCCAGGATGGGAAAATGTGACAACCACTACGGTGGTGCTGGCCCACTGCATCGCTGTCATTCCTCCTGACGCCCTAATGGCAGTGCCTCCTCCGACCCACCACCACCACATATATGCACATATAAGGACAGAGAAATATAAGACAAATTGAATGAAGTATCCAGGCTGAATCGAAGTTCTCTACCGCCAGGTTTGCCCTAAATAGATCTACGGAATTTACTATTAGCGAAGCGCTTCGCCTCGAGGGCACGTGTCCGACATCAATGATATTCTGATGTTGGTTCTATTCATAGCAGCCTCCCACAGTCTTCTCCTCGCGTCTTTCAAAGTCCAGACGGCGTTCCCTTCATGAGATATCATCACTGGCGTATTATAGCAACAATGAGAATTTTCACTGGGACTGTGTGCGAGTCCGCCAGACGATGTCAAAGCAATACATCACTGACATCAGGAGGAGATATACCCTAAGATAACTGAAGAAAAGTTGTAAATGATGTACACATTTGTGATCCACAGTTTATTAATACCTGAGGTCTTCCCGTGGTCATTGACTTCGTATTAATCTGGCAGTTTATCGATCTATCATGATAGCGATCATGTTAGTCTTATTGTTAATAATTCGGTGTTATCGTGTCTCTTGCTGTGATCATCTGGTAACCCAGACTCTGACCTGCTTGCATCACGAACGTATTACCGGCTTTTGTGATCAGCAAAAAATCGTCTAATTTCCCTCTGACTGAATAAAGCCGCCTCCTCACCTTTAGAGCTGACGTCATGCGCTGAAAGCCTTCCTTTGTTATTCTGGTTTTCTCTTAAGAAACCCCTTTCGAGAGAGATTAACCTTCTTGATATGTTTCCATTGTTCCTTTCTCTTGCATTCAGATGTTTAATTCAGGAAACAAAATATTCATATCTCTTCGCCATAAGGCTGCATTTCAGTAAGCTGCTAATTTTCAGAGGATATTTGTAAGAGTATCAGTGGTCTTCCTTCTAGTTCTTATAAACAATTTCCAATTTTCACCTTACGTGCAAAGATGCGCTGCGGTGTTTGCGACAACTTGTCGTGTTCAAGGTTCAGTGTTTTCTCTCACGTGCTCTGCAGTGTTCTCACTGCAGTATGGATTCGCCTAGTAACTCAGATCTCAGTCCTCATTGCTGCACCTTCCTAAGTAGCAGTGATATAGATCGTTAATAGATAAGAATTTCACCTCAAGCTTCAAGAATCATGACAGAATGCCTTCCTTCCTCCTCTGATTATACCAGAGTGCCCTTAAACCTTCTCTCATTATGCTGTAATGCTCCTCATCCACCTCAAATCATGCCAGAATGCCTCTCATCCACCTCAAATCATGCCAGAATGCCTCTCATCCACCTCAAATCATGCCAGAATGCCTCTCATCCACCTCAGATCATGCCAGAATGCTCTTCACCCTTCTCTAATCATGCCAGAATGCTCCTCACCCTTCTCTAATCATGCCAGAATGCTCCTCACCCTTCTCTAATCATGCCAGAATGCTCCTCAGCCTCTTCTAATTATACCGTAATGCCCCTCATCCTCCTCTTGTCAGGCCAAAATGCTCCCAAGCCTCCTTTAATCATGCCAGAATGCCCCCAGTCTTCCCTAATCATGCCAGAATGCCCCCAGTCTTCCCTAATCATGCCAGAATGCCCCCAGTCTTCCCTAATCATGCCAGAATGCCCCCAGTCTTCCCTAATCATGCCAGAATGCCCCCAGTCTTCCCTAATCATGCCAGAATGCCCCCAGCTTCCTCTAACCATGCTAGAATATCCCTCAACCTCCTCTAATCATGTTAAAATGCCTCTCAGCCTCCACTTCACCTTGCCAGATTGCCACTTTCTCATCTTCGTTACCAGTGATGTATGCCACTAGCCGTCACCTGCTGGCCTGGGTGATATCCTTCATCCCGCTATCCTGGCCGCTGGCCGCTCCATTCTTGCTATCGATTTGCCTCAGACACTGTCCTATATTCTGATATCTTCGTGACAATACTCTCTCTCTCTCTCTCTCTCTCTCTCTCTCTCTCTCTCTCTCTCTCTCTCTCTCTCTCTCTCTCTCAAGGTGTGATCTTATTGATAAACTGTAGTTGGTCAGTTGTGGTTTTTTGATTACTTGTAATGAAAGTTTTCACAGTGGAACCTCTAGCTTTCTAATGGAGTGTGAGTCTACTTTGTGAGTCTACTTTGCTTCGAAGAGTTTTTCCTATCATATTGTTGCAAGTGGTAAGCCTTAGCTCCTTCTCTTCTTGTACCTCTGGAGGCATTCTTCCAAACATTCTGTACTCGTAATTTTCTGTCGTATGCTACTTGCATTTCTATACACTTGTCCGCCATAAATTTCGTTTGCCTGTCTTCTGACTACGTGGGTAATCTCTCTCTTCTTCGTTTTGGATACTTACATCATTTTCAGAATTCATCTTGTTTCCCATTTATGTATCGTCAAAATCTTTGCAAACTTTGGAAATTAGACGTAGTTCTGGGATATTTGTATTTGTTGTAGAAAGAATCGATAAGGATTGAGCCTTGTGTAGTACACTCTAATATGCTTCAAAGACCAGATATTTTCCATGTAATACTACTCGTTTTATCCTTCTACTAAGCCACTCTTTTACCGAGCTGCGTATTTCAGTTTCATTGGCATAAGCTTGTATTTTCCGTAACAGTCTCTCGTGTGCAACTTTAGCGAAGGTTTTCTAACTCTTGACTGTATCACTAGATCACTGAAAATTCGTGTAGACGAGTGAGAAATGATCTGTCGGTATAGAGCCCATGGTCATAACCTAATTAGCTTCGTATCTTCCTAGAAATGAGACTGAAGAGATAGATAGATAGATAGATAGATAGAGAGAGAGAGAGAGAGAGAGAGAGAGAGAGAGAGAGAGAGAGAGAGAGAGAGAGAGAGAGAGAGAGAGAGAGCTCTTACAACTCACATGTTACGTACTAATTAGTGCAAAAATGAGTAACCTGACCAGTGCCAAGTGTCTGTGGAACAACAATGGATATGTAAGATTTCATCACTGTAAGAATTGTTAGGTTTGATCACTGTAAGAATTGTAGGGTTTGAAGAATTGTTGCATTTGATCACTGTGAGAATTCTCTTAGATACACGCGCGCGCACACACGCACACACACACACACACAGACACAGACACACACACACACACACACACACACACACACACACACACACTCACACACACACACACACACACACACACCATTACACAAACACACACACTCTCCGGCACGTCCATTGAAACAGAAGCAGAACATATACCATCAGTTAACATGAATTTGACCACTGAGACGTAGCGCCCCCACATGAAATCCTTCCTGATCTATAGTTTTCTCCTCCACGTTACACTCTCATGTAAACCACACAGAGTCAAATCGCCTGTAATGATGATTGAAATGGGTGTAAAAGTTATATTTGCAGTACAGAAACGCATTAGAAGACAGTGCGTCGTATCAATAGCGAACAATGGCAAGGCTTACTGAACGGTTAGATCTTTGAGGAAGGCTCCAGGTTAAATTGAGAAAGGTTGTAAAAAAGACTTGAATTTTTCGTGTTATGGATTTGGAATGACCCGTAGTAAGCTAGAAGTGTATTCATCTCCTTTTTTCAATGAGGGCAGTTGGTCCTTAGTCTTTCCCAAAAGAAAAGTTACCCATTTTTCATGGAACTGATTTTATTTTCATACTTGATCGCCGTTTGTCGTGTTAGCGAGGTAGCACCAGGGACAAACGAATTAAGGCCATATCCTCTCACATCCATTCTCAAGCTGTCATGTTATGTGATGCACCGACACCACAGCTCCCAGTCCACAACCAGGCCCAACAGACCTTTCAATGGTTTACCTTAGACGCTTCACATACCCTAGTTCAGTTCATTGACAGTACGTCCACCCCGGCATACCTCATCGTTCTAATTCACTCTGTCCCGTGCACGCCTTTCACCCTTCTACATGTTCAGGCCCCGATTGCTCAGTATATACAGTAAAGTCATCTCTCTTAGGTCGTCATCTGTGATGTGGAACGCCTCAGAATACCGATTATTGTAAAGGTCACGTTGCTTCTACCAATTGGTGGCTAATTGATTAATGGCTGCAGAGGAAACCTTTGTAAGTTTATAAGTTTATATTTATCGGTTGTATCAGGAAGACAGATGTACAAATAATAAAACTACATGTTCTTTTTTTTTTGGAGACTCATAAATGAAAGTTATGAAATCAGAGAGAGATATACTTGTCGACAAATATTTGCATAAAGCATTTTCAAAAATTCTACTGACTCTTGGCAGAACAAATATTGACCTGTGATTTTTCACATCTTTCTTTTCTCTTGGTGTGTACACGGGAGTAGCTTTTTGCCCCTCTCAGCTATTGGTCAACTAAAACTAAGGGTCATATAAGCTGAAATAGAGGTGAGTGAGTAAGGGCTGAGTTTCAGTAGGCAAGTTTAACACTGTCTCACTTGAGTGACAGAACTCTTCGGTCGTTTCACATATATATTTTTTCATATCATAGACCGCAGTTGGAGTTACAAGTTTCAAGTTTCAAGTCTCGCCTCTATCAGTAACAGCTGAGCAGTGACAATAGAGCAGAACAGTGTTATGACGTTCCAGTTCCATTTGGAGGCATCAGCCGCCCACGGAAGTACCACCGCCCTGACTGAGGAATGTTTAAGTGGTCTGGAGGAACCATGCTACACCCTCCGTGTCAGTAGGTCATACAAGGCATCCACCCACGGAAGTACTCCCTTCCTGACTTAGGATGGACGAAGTTATGCTCAGATGTTACACCCTCCGTGTCTGTAAGTTGTAGACAACAACTGTCTAGGGAAAATGCTGCAGTGTTGGGAAAGGTGAAGTGATGGCCGAAACTGCCTTGCGCTCTCGACGTGAAGATATCTGATCTTACTGTCTTCTTTTCTCTCTTAGAAAATTAAGATAGAAAATCTATAGGTTTAGATTCTATATGATATTCCTACATATGCCATAGATCTATATGTTATTTTTCTCCTAGTCTTCATTCTATAAATTTCTCTTTTTATTATTTCATTCTTAATGTGTAGTCTCTTATTTTACATGTTTCTTACTTGATGATGACATCTTGTGACTAAAGCCTTTATCCTAAAGCAAATGTTATTTCAGATAGAGTTATCAAAGTATTTGACAAAAAATGGAAAATTCACAGAAAAGGGAATTTTCTGCTCGCAGATAATTCAACAGCTTCAAGGGAAATAGATCTTGCAAGGAAGCACTGAAACAGACAAGAAGCTGAGGCGATAACTGACTATTGAATCGGTGGTTGGCCGTTCAACAGGATTTTCACTGACCTCCTGCCGTACGACTGTTGCCTCAACAGAATCTGAAGAAGCCTCTTGTGGCTCAAAGAGAGAATAACATGTCCAACCTTCCGTCTATTTCCGTGAAATGGTCACTTAAGAGCATGACATTTGGAGACAATATTTCATGTACTTCAGCGAGGCGTTACCTAAGACCCATCGATCTTTGAAGTAGATAGGCAGGATATCTACACTTTTGGCTGTGGGAGTCGGATAGGTGGAAACAGACGGACTGGTCGATTGGGAAACTATACGAATAGTTATCAACGTAAACGAAACTCAAATGTAAATTTCCCTTTACAACTTCGACAGCTGTCTGTGGTACGATGGAACGGTTCCCCTTCCTCCCCCACGCTGTCGCTTTTTATTTTTTTTTTAATAAAAGTTGTTGGGGGAGATGCACATGGCAGCTGCAGAACCGCATTTGAAGTGCTTCCGTAATATTGTGTCCTAAACAAAGGTAAAGTTTTTGATGCAATCTTCTGGTAATATTATGACAGATGTAGGTATGCCTTAGTATACCTCCCTATCGTCTACCCGTCCTTGTAAACTACCTTGGCTTATTCTTTTCCTTATCATCTGTCCTTAATTGATACAACGGATCATCTGACCTTGTCTGCTTCTGAGTGTCGTGCACCATTATGTAACCTTAGCTGCTGTCTCCCCTCTCCCCATCATCTTCCCTCGGTCTGCCATTCCATATTGTCTCCCCTTGCCCATCCCTCTCTGTCTTCTACGCTTGTTTGTTCCTCTTGATGTTAGCTGAGTCACCTCAGCTTCCCTCTGTCTCCATCCCTCTCTCCATATATCTTACTTATTCCCATCCCCAGTCATCCAGCCCATCCTCAGTCCCTCCACCTCGCTCGACTTACCGACACTAATTCCCCCTTCCTTCTCTCCTTCCCTCTTTCCTTCCTTCCTTTACCCCAAATATTTCTCTCTCCTCTTCCCCCTAGATTGCCTCTCACCATCCCACACCTTACCATTCGCCAATTTTCTAATCCCATTCCCTCACTTATCCTCTCCTTTTCACCACTTGTCCTACCACATCTTTTACTCCTCTCTTGTGTTCCAGTTCTTCCCTATCTCTTTCTCAAAACGGACAAACTCGAAAGATGGTCTGATAAATAGAGATGATGGGACTCAATCCAAATAGGCGTAAGGCAATGGGGATTAAACAGAGCAAAACAAGGCCCCTGTGTGGATACGACTTATAGAGAAATAAGTGGAGGAAAATTGTAAAAGAAGTAAAGTGTCTGCTGGCAAATGCTAAGATCACATTTAAGAATGTGGATAAGGAAGGGTTTAGTAAGCCATTTACAATAATTATTAGACCGAAACTAGACTGTGCCTCTCAGGTCTGCTCTCCGCACTTAAGGAAAGGCAAAAATATGATAAAGAAAATCCAGGAAAGAGCAACCAAGATGTTACCGGGATTCACATTGCTTTGCTGCGATGAAAGCTTGGTTGATCAGCTGTCCAGCATTGAAGAGATAAAGGAAAGGTGTGGTTTGATAACAACCTTTCAGTTACTAAATCAGTTGGTTGATGTTCACATTGAACAGCTGTTCACAGGATGCAGGACCAGAGTTACCAGAGGCATGACCAGAAGCTGAGAGAGAGAGAGAGAGAGAGAGAGAGAGAGAGAGAGAGAGAGAGAGAGAGAGAGAGAGAGAGAGAGGATGAAAACGTATATAAAGTAATAATGGGTTAAGATGTTGTGAGTGGCTTGAATGGTTATAAGCAAGGTGACTTATGAAGGCAACTTTCAAAGATTTAAAAGTCTTCTTGATGGTACAAAAAGTATAGGAAATAGAGATCCACAAGTGTAGAACTCTCTCCCCGTAATGTACCAATAGGTAATGTAGATAAGTCATTACACACACACACACACACACACACACTGGTTTGAGTGCTCCTGTCTCCATCAGTTGCTATTCGTGTAAATGGTTATCTGTAAACACAGCAACTGCTGCAGACCAGGGCCCTCCATGTTATAGAAACGATTCAGCTTCTTAGGCTTATTGTACAAGGAAAGGAAGGGAAGAGAAACCTGAATCATGTATTTCTTAATTGTATCATTTTAATGCAGCAGAGTGAGGTGTAATAAGAGCACTGATGGGATAATATGGGATTCCAAACGATATACTTATGAGGGACGCCAAGAACAATATACAGATTATTCTTTTGATTTTGTAAAAAGTGAATAACAAGGAGGTTGTTTAAGTGACTGTGACTCTTTTAAAATTATGATCATGAAACAAAACTTTATAGAGAAGTTTAACAGTGATTAAAAAACAGTTTTTATAATTAGGAGGCAACTATGCTCACTGATTAGAGTGAATTGAAAGGATTTGATATACAAGGGTCGACGTGTTGTCAGTGGACTGAACTAGGGCAAGGAAAGGTCTGTGGGACCTGTTTGTGGATAAGGAGTTGTGGTTTCCTTGCATTAAACATGACAGCTAGAAAATGGACGTGGACAGATATGGCTTTTCTTCGTGTATTGCTGGCGCTACCTCGCTAAGGAGAGGAACAGAGTTCAGGTATGAAAAAGAAAAAAATTATATATATATATATATATATATATATATATATATATATATATATATATATATATATATATATGACAAGAAATAGATTTTCTTTATGGAAAGGTAAGATGGGAGTCAGTGATTGGAACCAATGCTTCTCTGTACATGTTTAGGCATCACAGTTTTTGTTTAATTTCGTCTTCGGTACATAAGTATTTTTTTATTTCTAATTCATCTCATATTCTCTTCTCCTTTTGTAACTTAAGGTATCACATTCCTCTCCCTTAATTCATGTCTAATGTACCTATGTTCTGTAAAGATTATATTCAGTCTTATTATAATACCTAAGTAATTTGTTCTAATGCTTTAGCTGATCACAGGTCTTGTTGCTCTGGAGGTGTTATTCCAGTAATCATTTTCATACAGGCATTGGTTCAGTTCTCTTTCTTTCTCTCTTAAGCTTCAATGATGTCCAAATATTTTCATGGGGAACAGGTCGCGAGGAAATAAGAAGAGGGATGAAAGGAACAACGTAAAATTTGAGATATGAGTGTTTCTTGTTGTCGTGTTAAACACTATCATGAAATATAAGATGACTATGCAATTCCAGGCATATCACTGTGAGAGATTATCATGTAATTTCTTTATTTTTTTCGCATGACAGATTTCAAGAGGACGTATTACCTTCCATCGTAGGAAATGAGATATAATGCGAGTCATATTTCATGTCCTTTCCATTTTTACTTTCATTTTTCTTCTTGATTCCCAATAATTACAGGTGCCCGCACTTGCTTGCTCTCTGGGCCATTCAATCTAAAACTCAACAAAAATCGCACCTTCGTTCACTACTTCCGGGTAGCAATGCTGTTTCTCTCTCGTATCAAGGCTGTCGTGTGTACACTGAGCTTTGGAGGTTAGTTGGCGATGCTTGCTATAAAACTACAACAGTGGACACGATCACTTCTTACAGGATAATCACGGGAAACCATTTGCTTTCTTAACTTGAGAATATCGTAATTTCTTGTTCTCTCTCAAGGCTTACCGTAAATTTGGAACGGTTATCTAACCTTTTCTTCAGGAATTATTTGTTATGCACAAACTTCTTCTTGATCCAATGGCACTGACAATACTTGTTCGTCTCCAGATATGGCCGTATGTATGTCTGTGGTGATTTTCATGTGAGTCTTGTGGTATTTAGCTCTCGTACACGGCCAGATATGTGAATGATTTATCCCCTCTTGCGACAGAAAGGACTCTTGATTTTTCTGTCTCGTCTCTTTCGATATATCCCATATTTCTAGCGTGTGTAACGATGTTATTCAAAAATGTTTGAAGATATAATAGTCCCAGAATATTATATGGATGCCAGGCATGGGCTATATAAAGCTGGCATAGGAGGATGGATGCAGTGTATTCGGGCAATATGTGGTGTGAGGTGGTGTGATCGAGTAAGTATGGAAAGGGTAAGAGAGATGTGTGGTGATAAAAAGAGTGTGGTTGAAAGAGTTGAAGAGTCTGTACTGAAATGTTTTGGTCAATTGGAGAGAATGAGTGAGGAGAGGTTGACAAAGAGGATTTAGATGTCAGAGGTGGAGGGAAGAAGGAGAACGGGGAAATCAAATAGGGGGTGGAAGAGTGGGGTGAAAAAAGATTTTGAGCCCTCGGGACCTGGCCGTGCCGGAGGGTTAAAAAGGCGCACGGGATAAATGAATTGGAGTGATGCGTTATACATGAGTCGACGTGCTGTCAGTGGATTGAACCAAGGGATATGAAACGTCCGGAGTAAACCGTGGAAAGGTTTGTGGGGCCTGGATTTGGATAGGGAGCTGTGGTATTTGTGCATTACACTTGACAACTAGAGAATGGATGTGGGCAGATGCGGCCTTTCTTCGTCTTTTACAAGTGCTATCTCGCTAACGCGGGCAACGGCGATCAACTAAGAAGGGAAAAAGAGATATAGATATGAGCCAAAAACTTTATAGATAGAATTGTTATAATCTGAGTAAATTTCAGTTGAATCTCACATCAAAGCTTACCAATAATTTCATGTGATTTTCCTTTCATTATGTCAGAAGGCAAGCGTCTTACGAACATTTTACATGGTCTTAGAAGAAATTTAACTATATATATCTTGTCTGCATAATATTTGATGATGAACCTCATATAAATTTTTTTGACATCTTGCATTCCTTTTAGATGAAGATCTTATATCCCATGTGTCATGTTTGAGCTCACATTCATTATCTTTATCGATCTGGGATATATTCTGGGAGCCATCACCTTCCTCGTTACCAATAGTCTCTCAAGCACTTCAAGTAAAGGTCTGACATCTCAGTATCGCCTGCCGGTGCTTGTGGCAGTCCGGATATCACGTCTGGACAAGTCGTGTGTCCTGCTCGCACCTTAAACGATGTAAGTCTCTCCAGGCATCACATAGAGGAACCTTTCATGGTTGAGGTCTCGTCTTTGACTGGTTCTCACGAGCTACGATATCCCTGACGGAGAGTGATAAGCGTCTGACCTTTTAAATATCACCAGCATGTGACAGTACAGAGGTCCGATTTCTTTACATTGCCTGTTACATTGACGAGTCTCGTCAGACCGTCTAACCTTTCGGTATCAACAATTGACAGGGACAGTTTTCATGTCTGTGGCATTATGTACAGCTGACGTTTTGCATCACCTTTTAAACCCGGTTAGTCCCATACATCCAAAAAACATATCGTGCTTGCATCTTCAGGTGATAAGAGTATCGTAAACGTTTACATTTGTGTACCATTGGAGGTAGTTATGCAGTTGTCAAGAGGTAAGAAAGCTTAGGAATTTCAAAGCGCTATTGTGAATATACTGCTGAAGTATATATATATATATATATATATATATATATATATATATATATATATATATATATATATATATTTCTATGAGTCCACGGGGAAAATGAAACACGAAAAGGGAACTTTTCGTGCTTCATTTTCCCCGTGGACTCATGGGAATATCTTGATCACGCGCAAAATTGTGATCCTTTCCAATATATATATATATATATATATATATATATATATATATATATATATATATATATATATATATATATATATATAATTTTTTTTTCATATAAAGAAAACATCAGCCACTGATTCCTCGTGATCCCATACCACAAAATAATGTTAAGGATGAAGTCAACAGTTCTTTTTTTTTGGAGACTTTTCGTTCGACCAGGAGGGAATTTGATCACTGACAATGACAGAACGAAATAATGTATTACCTGCAGCACAGTCTGGAGATAGTGTTCCAACTTTACGGGGCGATATATATCGAGTGTGCATGACTCCCGTGTTCGGCCCAGTGCTGTTTGAGCAGTTCATCTTTCCCATGATGTACCTTTGCTCGCTGTCTTCCCTGACTGCTAACTTTTACAACACAACCACGCTGTTCGCCCGGCAATAATTTGCAGTGTTCTGTTGTCATAGTAATACTAAATAAGTAACCGTAGTATTAGTAATAGTAGTTATTGATTTTGTTATGATAGTAGTAAAGTAACTGTAGTAGTTGTAGTGTAGCAGTAGTAGTAGTAGTAGGTAATATAAATGCCTCTTGATACAATCAACAGAACTCCTATCTTTACTTATCATCATGATTATCATACCTACTATTAATGATATCACATACCGGCAACAGTAGTAAAAACATTACATCTGCAACATTAGCCAAAGCAGTTGATATGAATGTCGTTTGGAGTGAACAAGAAACAAGAAGGCAAACTTACCTCTGAGTAGTTCCAATTACCTTGCAGTCAAGCTGCTTCTTAGTCATATGGTGTGTTGGCTTGTGTTAGCAGGCTGGACTGTGTCTTTTGCTCTTGTTGCCCAGTTGAAGTTGATGCCTTGGAATTAAGTCTTTTGATCAAATGATAATAAAGAAAACAACTTGAAAACCTATCTTAATTATTGTTCAGGTTACCTAGAAATGAGGTATGCGAGTATGGTATGGACGACCACTCACACACAGACACAGACAGACAGACAGGCACACACACACACACACACACACACACACACACACACACACACACACACACACACACACACAGTAACATTATACCTACCACCTAAGGTCGTAGGGGACCTGCAGTGAAGGTCACACGTGCACTTTATCCGTATCAGTACAGACACGCCAGCTGTAGCTTCTCTTTAAGTATAGGAGAGAGAGAGAGAGAGAGAGAGAGAGAGAGAGAGAGAGAGAGAGAGAGAGAGAGAGAGAGAGGATAATGTATATCTATCTGCACAGTTACTGCAGTATTAAAAGATGTACTCATTTCATTCAGCAACATCATCATCTATTATTCGAACACACACACACACACACACACACACACATTATTATTATATATATATATATATATATATATATATATATATATATATATATATATATATATATATATATATATATATTTTTTTTTTTTTTTTTTTTATTATACTTTGTCGCTGTCTCCCGCGTTTGCGAGGTAGCGCAAGGAAACAGACGAAAGAAATGGCCCAACCCCCCCCATACACATGTATATACATACGTCCACACACGCAAATATACATACCTACACAGCTTTCCATGGTTTACCCCAGACGCTTGACATGCCTTGATTCAATCCACTGACAGCACGTCAACCCTGGTATACCACATCGCTCCAATTCACTCTATTCCTTGCCCTCCTTTCACCCTCCTGCATGTTCAGGCCCCGATCACACAAAATCTTTTTCACTCCATCTTTCCACCTCCAATTTGGTCTCCCTCTTCTCCTCGTTCCCTCCACCTCCGACACATATATCCTCTTGGTCAATCTTTCCTCACTCATTCTCTCCATGTGCCCAAACCACTTCAAAACACCCTCTTCTGCTCTCTCAACCACGCTCTTTTTATTTCCACACATCTCTCTTACCCTTACGTTACTCACTCGATCAAACCACCTCACACCACACATTGTCCTCAAACATCTCATTTCCAGCACATCCATCCTCCTGCGCACAACTCTATCCATAGCCCACGCCTCGCAACCATACAACATTGTTGGAACCACTATTCCTTCAAACATACCCATTTTTGCTTTCCGAGATAATGTTCTCGACTTCCACACATTCTTCAAGGCCCCCAGAATTTTTGCCCCCTCCCCCACCCTATGATCCACTTCCGCTTCCATGGTTCCATCCGCTGCCAGATCCACTCCCAGATATCTAAAACACTTCACTTCCTCCAGTTTTTCTCCATTCAAACTCACCTCCCAGTTGACTTGACCCTCAACCCTACTGTACCTAATAACCTTGCTCTTATTCACATTTACTCTTAACTTTCTTCTTCCACACACTTTACCAAACTCAGTCACCAGCTTCTGCAGTTTCTCACATGAATCAGCCACCAGCGCTGTATCATCAGCGAACAACAACTGACTCACTTCCCAAGCTCTCTCATCCCCAACAGACTTCATACTTGCCCCTCTTTCCAAAACTCTTGCATTTACCTCCCTAACAACCCCATCCATAAACAAATTAAACAACCATGGAGACATCACACACCCCTGCCGCAAACCTACATTCACTGAGAACCAATCACTTTCCTCTCTTCCTACACGTACACATGCCTTACATCCTCGATAAAAACTTTTCACTGCTTCTAACAACTTTCCTCCCACACCATATATTCTTAATACCTTCCACAGAGCATCTCTATCAACTCTATCATATGCCTTCTCCAGATCCATAAATGCTACATACAAATCCATTTGCTTTTCTAAGTATTTCTCACATACATTCTTCAAAGCAAACACCTGATATATATATATATATATATATATATATATATATATATATATATATATATATATATATATATATATATATATATATATGAGGGATGGAGTGAAAAAGATTTTGAGCGATCGGGGCCTGAGCATACAGGAGGGTGTAAGGAGTGCAAGGAATAGAGTGAGTGGAACGATGTGGTATACCGGGGTCGACGTGCTGTCAGTGGATTGAACCAGGGCATGTGAAACGTCTGGGGTAAACCATGGAAAGGTCTGTGGTGCCTGGATTTGGAAAGGGAGCTGTGGTTTCGATGCATTACACATGATAGCTTGAGAATGAGTGTGAACGAATGTGGCCTCTCTATGTCTGTTTCTGGCGCTGCCTCGCTGGAGAGGGGGGTCGGGGGGATGGCGACGGAAATGGATGAAGGCAGCAAGCATGGATAAGTGCATGTGTATGTCTGTGTATGTACA
Organism: Panulirus ornatus; assembly: GCF_036320965.1. Classification (NCBI taxonomy): domain Eukaryota; kingdom Metazoa; phylum Arthropoda; class Malacostraca; order Decapoda; family Palinuridae; genus Panulirus; species Panulirus ornatus. The sequence continues at coordinate 53,007,136 of NC_092227.1, read as the reverse complement.
TGTATATGTACGTTGAGATGTATATGTATGTATTTGTGCGTGTGTGGGCGTTTATGTATATACATATGTATGTGGGAGGGTTCTGCCATTCCTCGTCTGTTTCCTTGCGCTACCTCGCTAACGCGGGAGACGGCGTTTAAATATGATGAAAAAAACATAATCTGTGACGGAAGCATTTTCTCAGGTATACGTATGTCATTAAAGTCCTCCGCATTCTTGCTTCTTTCTATTCTCTTTCTTAGGCACATTTTCTCTATGCTTTGGGGCCTTTTTTTTTTCATATATCAGCAGGATAAGTAATGAACTGTCCGCAATGTATTCAGTATTCATTGCCAAGTCTCGCCTGTACATCAGACACGTTCGGACGAAACTGATATAGAGGTACACAATATACAACACCAGAGCCACACTCTGCATCAAAGGGAGGTAGAGCTTGAACTGTAATGTCAGGCATAGCTGGAAGCGTTTAAGGTAGGTCAGGTGTGTGTGCATATGGGGTGGTGGGGTAGGGGAGCGAGGATTCAGCACGGCTGTGTGAGGGATATGTCAGGTGATGTAACCGTACTCCTCAGTAACTTAATTCTTTTTGTGGGGAGGACTTTTGTGCTGTGGTTGTCGTTAGTGGCGGTAGGTTTGCACGCTTTTTCACTGGCTGGCTGTTAAATAGGGGGGGGACAGTGGCCACTATGGTCGACTGTATGTTGATGCTTGGAGTTTTATCACGTATGTAGACAGCTTCCAGGACTTGTAGTCCCCGCTTGTCCTTGCTGATGCGATGATAGAAGTGTTTATTTTCATATCGTCCATAATGAGGCCACGTCACAGCATCCTTCCACCACTGGTGTTGCTGATGTGTTTCCTCGTTCAGGTGGTTAATGATGCCTCGCCCTCGCCTCCCCTCCAGGGTACGTCTAGTTAGTACAATGTAGCAAACGTCCTGGAGTGCGCAGATCACAGTCTCATTGGCTCTTACTAGAATACCCCGAGGGGCGTTATCGTTGTCATGCATAATAAGGTTTGCTGATTTCGGGCTTTTGTAACGGATGAAAACTCTTGAGCTTTTGATCGTTGTCGCTAGGGGTACAGGTCTCAGCCACAATATCCCCGAAAGTTTTTTCTCGTTTTATATGTTGGAGCGAACATGTTGCGATAGTGTGCATGTAGGCTGTTGTGGTGGTGACATGTGCCGTTGTAAAAGTTTCCTCTGAATGGCATGAAGAAATTGGTGCTGCAGTAGCCATTGTTGACCATTCCCTGCCGTGGCTGTAGTAGTACCCGGTCAAGGAGAGGCCACGAAGGGCAAAGTTTTCAAGGCTCAGTGGATGTTTGCCGGTGTAATACTACCGTTATGACTATCAGTACTCTCTCTTTGCGGGCCAGACGCCGCCCCGCGTCCGTCAGTCTCTGAAAGACAACCGTTACGAACTGCTCTCCATCACTTGTTACACAGACTTCCAGGGAGGGAATCATTTGGTTAATGCTGCTCTCCACAATCCAATGGAGGCCCGTTACCTCTTGCCTTTTTTTTTTCCTTTAAGTGTTCAAGATGTCCTCACCCTCTGTGCATACAAATATGTCGTCGATCTACAGGGAACAGATGTCAGATTTACTGCCTTTTTGGTCCAAAACCAC
>NC_092227.1:52963004-53003004 GCF_036320965.1 Panulirus ornatus | reverse complement strand
TTGCTTGAATTATGGTCAGCGCGCGCGAGTGTCTCCGTGTGTGTGACCACTATTCATGACTACTATATATATGTTGCACACGTGGTGCCCCGCCGTAACCTTGTACGTATACTATGTCTTAGCCTTTTGTATATACATACATATACGCATCTCAGCTTACGCAAAATACACATCCATAGACCAGCACCAGTGGGGGTTGTGTATAATAACCTCTTTGTATGGTGCAGGAAGCCTGTTCTACACGCGTAGGGTACCGTCTCTTAAACCCTTTCTGCTCATCCTCTCATCTTCTTCGTCTGTCTAAACCATTTCAGCACACCCTCCTCAGTTCTCTCACACATAATCCATTTAATGCAGGGATAACCACAAACATGCCATCGCTAAACACTGTCATGGAAATGGTCACCCCCAGAGATCTTGAAAATCCCGTTGTTCTCTACCCCTCTGCTGATTATGCCACACGCAACGTCATTGAATCTGTCTTAATTGCTAATACTAAGAACTTTATTTTGTCCCCAGGCAGCTTTAAAGCCCATCCTAGCATTAACCAAGTCATTTTGAGAGAACTGTCAAAACACCAAAACGTTAAAAAGTTGTTCAAGGCACATCCAGCTACCCAGGTTATCCCCCGCCACGTGAACCCCCCTTAATCACTCTTACAACGGTTACTGCCACACAAAGCGGACAGTAGTTGGTCTGTACTGATTGGTTGGTGCTGGACGGCGGTACTCAAGTGTGATGTTGGGATTTAAATAACTTCAAGTACTGGCACCTGATAAGGTAGACTGTCTCAACGAAACATGTCGTGCTGCATGTATTGAAAAATTACATGTTAAATTAAAATTGTATGTACTACTGAAGTGCGATTGTACCTTCATAACTTTCATCACGGACTAGTGTGATCATTATTATTATTATTATTATTATTATTATTATTATTATTATTATTATTATTATTATCATCATCATTATCATCAATATGATTATTATTATCATTGTTTTTATTATAATTGTTGTGAAGCGTCTGGGGTAAACCAGAGAAAGGTCTTTGGGGCCTGGATGTGGAAAGGGAGCTGTGGTTTCGGTGCATTACGCATGACCGCTAGAGACTGAGTGTGAACGAATGTGGCCTTTTTGTTTTTTCCTGGCGCTACCTCGCTGGATGGGGGATGATATTTCATATGTGGCGGGGTGGCAACGGACTGGATGAAGGCAGCAAGTATGAATATGTACATGTGTATATATATATATATATATGTCTGTGTATGTATATGTATGTATACTATGAAATGTATAGGTATGTATATGTGCGTGTATGGTCGTTTATGTATATATATGTGTGTATGTGGGTGATTGGGCCATTCTTCGTCTGTTTCCTTGCACTACCACGCAGACGAGGGAAACAGCGGTTTAGTATGATAATGATAATGATGATAATTAAGTTCCCAAGTGCACTTTCGTGCACCAACACCAAGAATCTTTTAGTTCTCCCTTTTAATGATAATAATTTTACTTTACTTCCCATGTTGCTTAAATCCTTTAATGTAGATGTTGCCTTCAGCAACAGTAATACTATAAAGAACATCTTGATAAGGAACTCACTAGAAAATTCTCCTGGGTGCATCTGTAAAGTGCCATGTAGGAATTGTGATAAGTTTTATGTTGGGCAGACTGGTAAGGATCTTTCTGTTAGACTTATGCAGCATAGATATAGTATAAGAACGGGACAAGAATCAGATGCCTTGTTTAATCACGTTAAAAACTATGATCATTGTATTGACTAGAGTAATGCCATCTCAGTTATTAACTTTAACTCCGGTACCACGAGAAATATTGAATCTTCTATTATTGAATACACAAAGAATTATAATCTTATTATTAGTGATGGTCTATACAAATTGGATAACTTTATTCTTGATTACATTTGTAAACAATTCACCTTCTTGTCCACATAAGTTTATGATACGCTCGTCTGTCTTGGACAATCACATGATTACCAAATGGCGTCCTAGCTACGTCTCTTCGATATATATCGACTGACTGTTATATTTCTCCCTTGTGTCTTCCCTGATGATATGATTATTACACGAAAGTGCACTAATGAACTTATCGTGTTTCATTTTCCCCGTGGACTCATAGGAATATACTTGATCACGCGAAAGATTGTGATCCTTTCCAATATATATATATATATATATATATATATATATATATATATATATATATATATATATATATATATATATATATATATATATTCCAGTCTTTACCGTCTCTCCGAACTAGCATCAACAATATGTAGATGCGTTTGATAATTTGATAAAGTTTACGATCAAATTGTGATGTTTTAAGATTGTGACTTTTGAGTCACACAGTATAGTGAAAATAGTTAACCTGGAAGGAAATGTTTTGGTTAATCATTGACCATATACATTTGACTTTGGTTCTTCAAATTGTTTTAGCAGTGATATTTTGATGATCTTATTTTTCTTTCTACTTGAGGAGGCTTGGAAACAGGTCCTGCGGGAGTTGGCGGAGGTGCAAGCGTTACACAGAACCAGAGGAATGCTTTGGCAGTGGGTGGGACTGAGAACAAGATATGACCGAGGATAGCCAGGCCGACCCCTAGCGTGCACACACTGCTATTGATGGACTAGGCTTTCCGGCCATTCCTCTGACAAGACTACACGCAAGTCTCTATATTCTCTCGGGCTTGAGCGCCCACTCCCTCATTTTATCTCTTACCATCCCTTTGCCAGTTTCCTTCTCCTAGCCCTCACTATCCTTCCTCCTCCTTCCTGCTTCGAGCCCTCATTCCCCTTGCGTCGTGCTCAGAGAGTCTCGGCTAAACATTTTAACCATTCAGGTTTTCCATCATATTTCAGTAAGACGAGGCCCAGTGTTTAAAGACTTTCACCTTGCCATTCATTATCCCCTCATAAGTTCATGCTTCCCTGGCCTGATGCCTAGGCTTTGAAGTTCGTGCTCGGAATATTCCAACAGGAGTCTGGTAATTAATTGTTCGATATACGTCTTTGATTGAAGATTTCATTACTCGTCCTCCGTTAATGACATTATCCTTTCTAGCATTCATTTTCAGTTATGAATTACTTCGCTACAGCATTTTTTGTATAAGGTAATGTACCTCTGCTTACGTTCCATTTGCTGATTACAAATACATATCAGTTGTCTATGTCAGCTGTTTATGGCAGAGAGAATAATTTTCTGTCTCTCTCGTTTGGCGTTTATTGGATAATGCTGTATTAGTACTTTATGAACATATATTACTAATTACTATATACATCATTATTAAACAAATATTTTGTATCATTATTGCATTCATCCTATAAGACAAGCATTTCAAGTGACCGTGAAGGTGTGAATTTGAGACCGATTTTTTAAATAGTTTTGATACGATTTTGAATTCACAAAGCAGCTTTTCTACTCTAGTATCAGGAAGCTCTCAGAGTGAACACCAACCTTTCGTGCAGGAGACTTTCTGTTTCCAAAAAATTCATCGACGACTTTTAAGACGTTTTGAATCCACTTCTCTAATCTCAACAGCTTTCATTGCCATGTCCATTATAGTGTCGACTTCATCATAGATAGGTATATATATATATATATATATATATATATATATATATATATATATATATATATATATATATATTATATTATTTTATTTTATTTTATTATACTTTGTCGCTGTCTCCCGCGTTTGCGAGGTAGCGCAAGGAAACAGACGAAAGAAATGGCCCAACCCCCCCCATACACATGTATATACATACGTCCACACACGCAAAATATACATACCTACACAGCTTTCCATGGTTTACCCCAGACGCTTCACATGCCCTGCTTCAATCCACTGACAGCACGTCAACCCCGGTATACCACATCGCTCCAATTCACTCTATTCCTTGCCCTCCTTTCACCCTCCTGCATGCTCAGGCCCCGATCACACAAAATCTTTTTCACTCCATCTTTCCACCTCCAATTTGGTCTCCCTCTTCTCCTTTTTCCCTCCACCTCCGACACATATATCCTCTTGGTCAATCTTTCCTCACTCATCCTCTCCATGTGCCCAAACCACTTCAAAACACCCTCTTCTGCTCTCTCAACCACACTCTTTTTATTTCCACACATCTCTCTTACCCTTACGTTACTCACTCGATCAAACCACCTCACACCACACATTGTCCTGAAACATCTCATTTCCAGCACATCCATCCTCCTGCGCACAACTCTATCCATAGCCCACGCCTCGCAACCATACAACATTGTTGGAACCACTATTCCTTCAAACATACCCATTTTTGCTTTCCGAGATAATGTTCTCGACTTCCACACATTCTTCAAGGCCCCCAGGATTTTCGCCCCCTCCCCCACCCTATGATCCACTTCCGCTTCCATGGTTCCATCCGCTGCCAGATCCACTCCCAGATATCTAAAACACTTCACTTCCTCCAGTTTTTCTCCATTCAAACTCACCTCCCAATTGACTTGACCCTCAACCCTACTGTACCTAATAACCTTGCTCTTATTCACATTTACTCTTAACTTTCTTCTTCCACACACTTTTCCAAACTCAGTCACCAGCTTCTGCAGTTTCTCACATGAATCAGCCACCAGCGCTGTATCATCAGCGAACAACAACTGACTCACTTCCCAAGCTCTCTCATCCCCAACAGACTTCATACTTGCCCCTCTTTCCAAAACTCTTGCATTTACCTCCCTAACAACCCCATCCATAAACAAATTAAACAACCATGGAGACATCACACACCCCCGCCGCAAAGCTACATTCACTGAGAACCAATCACTTTCCTCTCTTCCTACACGTACACATGCCTTACATCCTCGATAAAAACTTTTCACTGCTTCTAACAACTTTCCTCCCACGCCATATATTCTTAATACCTTCCACAGAGCATCTCTATCAACTCTATCATATGCCTTCTCCAGATCCATAAATGCTACATACAAATCCATTTGCTTTTCTAAGTATTTCTCACATACATTCTTCAAAGCAAACACCTGATCCACACATCCTCTACCACTTCTGAAACCACACTGCTCTTCCCCAATCTGATGCTCTGTACATGCCTTCACCCTCTCAATCAATACCCTCCCATATAATTTACCAGGAATACTCAACAAACTTATACCTCTGTAATTTGAGCACTCACTCTTATCCCCTTTGCCTTTGTACAATGGCACTATGCACGCATTCCGCCAATCCTCAGGCACCTCACCATGAGTCATACATACATTAAATAACCTTACCAACCAGTCAACAATACAGTCACCCCCTTTTTTAATAAATTCCACTGCAATACCATCCAAACCTGCTGCCTTGCCGGCTTTCATCTTCCGCAAAGCTTTCACTACCTCTTCTCTGTTTACCAAATCATTTTCCCTAACCCTCTCACTTCGCACACCACCTCGACCAAAACACCCTATATCTGCCACTCTATCATCAAACACATTCAACAAACCTTCAAAATACTCACTCCATCTCCTTCTCACATCACCACTACTTGTTATCACCTCCCCACTTGTGTGTGTGTAAAAAGTACACGTATAGCAACCGTACATAAGTTGCAGGTAAAACAATTTGATTTACCGGCGCCGCCCAGTGGTGGGAAGTATGTTCTTTCTATCTCTTGATGATGTGATTATACGAAAGCGCTTGACGTTTCGTGTTTTCCGTGTCCTTGTAGTTTTACCTGCATTTGCGTGTGTGTGTGTGTGTGTGTGTGTGTGTGTGTGTGTGTGTGTATACATAAGTATATATGTATGGGTGGGTGCATTGATGGATTACACTTTGCATAATATAAACCGGCTGTTTATCAGACTGGTGATGAGGTTAGATTGTTGGAATGTGTAGTTAAATGCAGTGGCCGTAGTTACTAAAACCTTGTCCGCCTACGTTGTCAAAGGTAATGACGACAATTCTATTTTAGTACTTTGTCATATCTCCTTTGACCTGGATTACCATCTGCCGACGTCTGGGCCTGGCACTGGCAAGGTGCCTGAAGTATTTTAGGTCTTTCTTTTGGGTTCATAGAGTCTTGATCTCCTAAATGAGGCGAGACTGTGATCAGGTGTTGCAGGAAGCTGTTGCCTGATATTGCATCCTGAGCACCCTCATTCTTGTGCTGCTGAGCGAGAAGTCGTGCTTTCGCTTCCTTAGAATGGTAAGAGTCAGCCAACTTGAAGCAAGGGCGGAAGAAATACAGCGACCAGAAGTGAGATTCCCAAAATAAAGTGGTATCTAGGAAGCGTAAAGTAGTAATATAATTTTCTCAAGATAGCCTGAAGGAATACTGAGGCGGATCACTGTTACTGACACCATTAGAGACACTACTGTCAGCGACCAGATGTACGTAGATTTCACCCTGAGATTGCCATGTGCTTGTAGGCACAGCACACTTTCGCTCTGTATCACCTTTGATATTTTTTTTGTATTCATCGATATGAAGACAGAAGATGACTCATAATGAAAATAAGTAAAAATGAAAATAGGTACACTTTTCTTTCTTTCAAACTATTCGCCATTTCCCGCATTAGCGAGGTAGCGTTAAGAACAGAGGACTGGGCCTTTGAGGGAATACCCTCACCTGGCCCAATTCTCTGTTCCTTCTTTTGGGAAAAAAAAAAAAAAAAAAAAAAAAAAAATAGGTACACTGGTTGTTGTAAATGATGTAGCAATTGTAAATAAAACTCGGTGAAAGACCTCCGCAGAGCAGGTCCTAAATGCAATGGAGTCTTGGAAATTGAAAAAGAAAATGGAACTAAGGAAACTCCGGGACACATTGTAAGTGACATGAGCTGAGTGTCGAGAATCCTTAGATGCCAACACAAGGGAAAGTGTAAGCAATGGATGTAGCAGACTTCTCGTATTTCTCAACTCACTTATGAGGGAGAAGATATATCTGTGATGTATACATGAGATTTCAAATGCATCTTGAAATATGGACATGAATCTTGAGTCCTAAATTCAAAGATGAAAAGTCGACGTCGAGAGGGAGTGATGAATAAGATTACCAGACTGATGAAAAATGTAAAACGATTAGACCGGCTACGAAATGAAGAGATATGAAATTAATACCTGCAGACCGAACTGATTCTTTCATTTGTTGAATAAAATAACATTCGAGATGGTTGCGGTGGTGCATGTAAAGCTCAGAAGGGCAATAAGAACCTCCCAAAGAAAACTGTGATTGGAGATCAATCAGAGAAACAGCCAATAGAGAAGCCCAGAACAAGAACATCGAAGTATGCCATCATAACAAGAGGTGTAGCCGTGTAAGACGTGGAAACTGAGTGCGACCAAACTGCATTGGGTGTGTGTGTGTGTGTGTGTGCAGGTCAAGAAGATCTACGAGTAATGTTAGGTAAGAAGTTCAACTGTATTTACGGTAACGAAATCCTGATATTTTTTTTAGGAGTTCATAGAACAGGTTCTCACCGTCGACTGTTGTGAACCTGACAACTGGAGAGGATATAGCCAGCCACTTGGAGTCACATCTTATGGATGAAACTTTGGAGGAATGTGTATTATATGGCGTTATCATTAACAGGTCTTGATCACATCACAGATTGTATGTTATCGTTCCAGTCTATTGAGGTATATAAAGAGAACAGCAGAGAAAAAAGGAAAAATTATTGACCCATTTGTCAGTAAGTTTAAAGCTTGGACCTTGGAGCTGATTTCATATTCCTTCATCTTATACTTTCCCTAAACATCTTCAATCATAATCCCAGATCCCTCTGCGTCCCTCTCTCCCCTTTTTAACTGTTATGGTTCTTCCTACAGTTATTTCCATTACCCTCCTTTTTCAAAGTATCTAAAGTTATTTATAAAATCTCCTATTGTACATTTGATTAAACGCCTGATTGAATCTTTTATCTGTCGCTTGATACATGTAACTCAGTGATACCTCAGTGAAATTTGAGTAATTCTGTAGAGACACAGAATGGTGAGTGGGGCTAGGCTGTAGAGGTTTAGTTTCATTGCATAATACATGACTGCTGGAAAGTGGATGTGAGCAAATGAGGCTATTGCTTCGTTTCTTCCTGGAGCTGTTCTCTAAAGGGGAAGTGGTGGACAGGTACTGAAAAAAAAAAAAAGATATCCGTCATTGGTACTCACAAATATTACATCTAATTGTTCCCGAAGTGCTTCATCGTCACAACTGTCTTTCTGATGAGTCATGGCTCGCCACAAATCGTCACAAAGCCACGGTAAGAGTCTGTAGGGAAGGTAGGCTGTGCGATGGTGAGGCTAGACAGGGCGAAGGAGAAGAGTTGTAACTTAACGCGGATCCATCGCCTGAAGGGAGGGTTGGCAGCTGTAATGCTTGGTGCATGTATGTTGTTGGATCAAGGGAAATTATAATTAGGCCTCAGGTTGTACCATAACTCGCCAAAAATAGAGAAGAAAAGGAAAGTGTATATTTTGCTAGTGCCTTGATTCAGGGCGAGGCGGCAGAGACCGTAACATTGGATCAACGGAATTCGAAAGAGTTAGCAGCCAGGCCAGGGTGTAGCGGGATAGCTGGCAGCATTACCCCAAAGCCAGGCGGAAGAACTGTTGGAAGTATCCAGGCTACTCAGAAGTGCTGGTAACGCTAGTGTTGAGCAAGGCGAGAGAGCCTTGTTGATGCTTGTCCAAGGCGAAGAGGGTGAGGGGAGTAGTACGGCTGCAAGCATTACTCCAGGATGGGATGGGAAAGTTGGCAGCATTTGGTCCAGGACAAAGTGGAACAGGTCCAAGATGATGATGTAGGCACGCTGATATTAATGGTTCAAGTTGAGCCGGAAAAGTTAGTGCTGCGAGTACATTGAGAAGAGATGGTTGTTCTGTTTCTCAGCTTAGCCGAAGGGTTGTTGATACTGAGCTAGGCAAAGGTGTAAGCTATTTGCATCAGTAGAGAATCAGCCTCAAGGATTCAGAGTTCTTGCCTATGGTGGAACCAGAGGGATCAGAAACATGAGCTTGTGCCAGACGTAAAGGTCTGTAGAACTGATCCTAGACCTGGAGTTTTGTCATCTTGGCGGGAGAGTTGATAACACCGACCGTAAGCTCTGTAGAATGATTGGTATGACAGCCGAGGGTGAGGGTGAGAGATGCTGGAGAGGATCTGTAAAATTGGCAAAGGATCAGCTGTTCTGATAAATGGTTGCGAGTTCAGATGTAGGGCGGCGAGTTGGCAGAGGCTGACATCTTGGTGTTAGACCAGTAAGAAAGGGTTAGCAAGGTTGCATAAGGACTACAAAGGGGGATTGGAAATAGTGGTGTAGAAAAGGACAAAAGAGTTAGGGGATGGCCTGCGGTGGGCGAGAAGTTCAGTTACACTGGTTCGGGTCAAAGAGCTATGCTGATATACGACAATTTAGAAAGACTAGGAGACTAGTAAGGTATCATCACTGGGCTGTTAGTTGATTCATTTGACTTCAGGCTTGTGGACTGCCAGGTTTTATCAAGACCATTAAGGTTCGTGGATAAGCTTGAACATTTGGATCTCCAGGACTTTTAAGATGAGACGGGACTTCCATCAGTGACTGAAGGCTTAGCAGAAGGCTTAGCTGTGCTACACCAGAATGATGAGGGAAGGTTCACAACACTGGCCAGTCACCACCATCACCACAAACGCCACCAATTCCCCACTCATCACCACCATCACAAACACCACCAATCCCCAGTCACCACCATCACCACGAATTTCACCAGTTCCTACTCATTGCCACCCGAGGACAAGATGGTAAGGTTGATAAGCCTGAAATTACAACCTATGTTGTATCCGACGGACGGAGTTAAGCGTCACTAACTCTACTGAGCATTATGAAGGCTACACACAGTCCCTGTGTGCTGTCTTGTTCATTCACGGGAAAGAAATTAAGTCTTAGTAGTGATATTGCTTCGATTTAATGGCTGCAAACAACTTAAGTATTTTTGACAAATATTTTTCTTAACCGTGTAGACTGCCCAGTGTCTGTTCTGAAGATGGCCTATAATGCTACCATTATGATATCCCTATATACTTAAATAGTTCTCATATGTCTAGTTTTTATTTCTGTTCAAATTATCTTCTGTTTTAAAGTCCTTTTGCTGGAATATGGAAATTCATAAGTCTTGTCAAGACGATAGAATATGTGCGGAAATTGAGTGATATGATCACGTTCAGTGTTCTCGTGATGAAGAGGCAAGCAATCAGACAGACAGACAGACAGACAGACAGACAGACAGACAGACACGACAGACACACACACACACACACACACACACGCCGCGGTGCCGCGCTCGCTACACGAAGCTGAGACGCCAATCGCCTCGCAGCAAGGGGGGTCATCGGTCTCCTTCTGTGGACATGACATGTTCCCATTTTCCTTATGGCACCTTATTCAGTTTCCTCGGCTGGTAAATGACGCGTCATGAATCATCGTTTCATGTTCCAAGGTGACGGCCACTCGCTTGTCCTCAAGTGAGGAGGAGAACGAAGTGAAATTCCTGTTTACTAAAGTGACAACTCAAAGTTAAAAATATTTCACAGTTAATTAAGTGAAGGTGAAAACGCTGATATTTTTTTTTTTTTGATCGTCACGGGAAATATTAACAGCTACCAAGTCCCTGAGACGAACTTGAGGAAAGGCGATTTGATTGCTCTTTGTGCGTTTCCTTATTTAGAACTTAATGGAACTTAGAGGTTAATATTTGTATTTTACTGCTCACTTGATAGATTTAGAAAAGAATTAAAACTTCCCTACCGTCTTTACTGGCTGTGACTTGTATTCCACTTGGAAAAGAGAGCCATGATTTGATTCTTGAAAGGCAAAGTTAAAAATCCTTAATAAGGTTCACAGAGTTAACTGGAATTTTTTTTTTTATTTACTTAACAGGGTTATGTAGAAGGAACAGGGATAAACATTTCACGAAGTTCACACATTTCCATGTTAAAACTTCTTTATATTGATGACTTTTCTGAGATATCTTTATGAAGAGAACAACAGTTCAAGTTGCTGTCATTTTCCTTGATATGTATTTTAACAATTTTGAATAGTTTCGTTTCTAGGAGTTGCCTCGATTCTCTCTCTCTCTCTCTCTCTCTCTCTCTCTCTCTCTCTCTCTCTCTCTCTCTCTCTCTCTCTCTCTCTCTCTCTCTCTCTCTCTCTCTCTCAATCGTTAGAATACACCCCATCAAAAGAAAATTGTTTGATATTGGTCTTCTCAAAAGACTCCTCACTCCTACTTGAGAAGAAGAGACAGATATTACCCTCCTCATCTCGCATGCTCAATTTCTACCATTTTTGTTACAGCTTGGATAGAAATTCACTTGGTCTTTCTCTCGGCTGTACGACGGACCAGTGTGACAACTTCTAGTGTCCTTACCTTTACGTTCAGTACGTATCAGATCATCGCCACAACATATTACGACACAAGAATCCCTGTTCTTGAATAACTCGAAGAACGCATTGATGGTTTTATGTCAATGGATTGTCAAGTAATACTTGTGAACGACCTTCAGTGGAGAGATTCGCTTGAATTATCTCATTTCTCCCTGCGAACGTCTACCATAAGTTATCACTTGAGCAAGTTATCTTCACACATCCAGTTTCATTGGTAAGAGAGAAGATTTTTCAAATGATTGACACAAAAGCTGGAGACATACCATCAGCAATAAACAGAATGAAAATGAAGGAAACGGAAGGCGCCGATAAGTTTTACCTTAAGATAATGAAAGAGGTGAATAATGAGATAGTTAACCCCTTGACCGTTCTTTTCAATAATTAACTTGCTAAGGGAAAAGTTCCAGATGAATGGAAGTTTGCCAGCGTAACGCCAATGTCCCAAAAAAGGTAACAAGTCACTGCCCGAAAATTATAGTCCAATTAGTCTAACTTTTGTGGTTGGAAAACTTATGGAAACCATCATTCGAGAGAGAATTGTAAATCATTTAGAGGATTCTCATTATTCTCTTATTAAACGATTCTCAGCGTGGTTTTGGACGAAATCGCTCATGTCTGACAAATCTGCTCGATTTCCTTTATGATATTATCAACATATATAAGATAATCAAACATTCGGTAAAGTTCTGCATCAAATGTTACTACCAAAACATAAAGTCGTGATTACTGGTCAAGCCTAAGAATTGTTATATGAAACAAGTGGAGTGCTGCAAGGATCAGTCTTGGGACCTGTTCTCTTTTTCATTAATTTCATTTATATTAATGATATTGATAATGGGCTGCATTGCAACATATCGAAATTCACTATAGATATAAAGTTGGGATATAAATCTACAGGTAAACTTGGACGTCTGTAGCTTCAAACTGACATAGGAAAACTGATGGACTGGGCTCTTTGGTGGCAAATGATTTTCGCCATCGATAAATGCAAAGTTTTACATATAGGTAGCAAAAACCAGGAGGTAAGCTATCGTATGAATTCTTTTGAACTGCAAAAGGTAAATGAGCAAAAAGGCCTGGGCGTAATAATCTCTAGTGAGTGAAGACCAGATAAGCAATGAACAGAAGCCATGACAAGAAATAAAAACGAGCATAATACTTGGATTCATAAGGAGGGCCTTTAAATTTAAGTCTAGGCAGATAATCATTACTCTTCACAGTTCATTGGTTCGTCCTCATCTAAAGTATTTTGCTCAGATATGGTCACACTACCAATAAGGAAAGACGGACAGAAAGGAGTACAGTGTCGAGCTACCAAGATGATTCTTGGGCTGAGAAACAAATCCAACGAGAGCTGATTAGTTGACTTGAGTCTATTTAGCTTTGAAAAGAGAAGGCTCGGAGGTGATCTAATACAAGTATTCAAAAGTATTTGATGCTTTGACAATCTTGATCTGTCAAGTTACTTGAGACTTGATTCGTCTAATTTCACTAGCAGTAATTTCGATACAAACTCTTGGGCAAACTTTCTACCTCTTATGAAGTGAAGTACTTTGCCTTCAACAGGATTACTACTTGTGGGACGTTTTGCCAGTCATTGTGGATGAAAGCAGAACTATAGATACATTTAAGAACAGACTTGATAACTATATCGCTTCAAGTCCACGGCTTACATTATTTGCGCCCCTTCAGCCACATTGACATTATGTGGGTTATTATCTTTGAATTATCTATATAGCCTCTAACTTTTACCACACTTCTTTGAGTTACTGATTTCTTCCACCACCACAAAACAGCTTAGAAAGGACCCAGTGGTCTGTTTCTGTTTGAATTCATTCTATTCTTTGGTGTTTCCAATTTCATAGTAAACGCCATCTTTGAAATATTTTAGTTAGCAAGAAATTTTCCTCAGAGAGTAACTTATATGATGCTGTTTTATTCAGCTTTATGATATTCATGGTATCGCGTTATATTAGTTCAGGGATAATGCCGATGATCAGAAGGCATACAGAAAAGATTCTGTAACGAACCCCTTCAGTTTTCATGCATATAGGTAGTTCAGGCCTGTGTTGGCTACAGTTGCAGTCGAAGGCCTCTGGTTGATGCATCGATTTAGGTAAGACAAGTGAGCTGAGTCTCTTCTGTTACAAGCTGTTGGCTGTTGTGTTCTTGACAATGAATACTTTCCTACAGTCCAGTAGCTTGTGGTTAGGTCAGTAGGATTCACCGTGATACTTATCCAGTCACATACAGTCCAGTGAAATATAGTCCAGTTAATAGTAATAGAATCAGCAGTTGTCTTAAGTGACTGTGATCTAGCTCATGGTAAGCTATCAATGAACTTTCCAGTTACATGCAGTCCAGTTGAGTTGATCTAGCCAACACAGTCCCATCCACCGAGCACAGCTGTATGACCAAGGAAAAGGAGCCCGAGATTTTTTTCCTTTCCTTTCCTCTGACCCACAGGCAGGGAAGGCCATTTCCCGTGTTATTAGCCTCTTCGTGCCCTAAGGATAAACCATAACACCTCCTTGGAGAACAGTTTGCCTGTGGAAGTGGGGAGATGTGAAGAGACGTGCCAGCCACATATTCATAAAACCGAGGACTTCATGATTGTACCATCTCTCTCTCTCTCTCTCTCTCTCTCTCTCTCTCTCTCTCTCTCTCTCTCTCTCTCTCTCTCTCTTTTGTTAGTTTAAAGACTGCTTCCATGTAAATCGCTTCTCATAATACCTCTCTTCTTGTCTCGGCGGCTACACGGTTCTATCAGATGTATATCTCCTTACTCATCTCATTTCAGGACCCGATGTCATCTTTCTCGTATCTCCTCTGTGGTTCCTGAGGGCCACTCCCACTGTCGTGTCGTCCTCGCACTTGGTACATATCTTTAGCTATCCCAATGTACCAGTGATCTCTTTGAGGAGGGCTGACCTTACTGTTGCCTCTTACAGCCTCGAACCCTCTCTATTCTTTCTTATAACTATCACATGGAACGTACACTCATCAAGCATAAATATGCATCTGGACACCTGCCACCTCTCTCTACATTTCGACATTTCTCTACTATAAACAATGATTCCAAATATAAAAAAAAAGACCCTTCACGCCCAGGAGGCAACCTCCACACTGAAGACACTACATACTTACTTACTACATTACTGTGTAGTGCTTACTACACACTTGCTTACATGTGCGATAGAAGTGTGTGTCAAACTGAAGGTGGGGCGTGGACATATGAGAATGAGTAGTAAATGTTGGTTTGAGAAAGTTGTTAGTGAGAGAGAAAAGAAAGCTCTAAGGGCGTTACCTACGGGGATGGAGTACGAGTGATTGGGAGAAGTTCAAGAGGAAGCGGCAGGAGGTCAAAAGAAAGGTGCAGGAGTTGGCATGAAAGAGTATCGGACCACTTCAGGGAAACAAGACTAGGTAATGGGGAAGAAGATGACTAGTGTAAGGAGAGCAAGAGCACAAATGGGAGCATCATTGATGGGAGCAAATGGCAAAGTGATAATCGGAAAATTGTATAAGGGCAGAAATAAGTGATAAAGATATGGATGAAAGTGCCAAAACGTGGGCGGACAGGAAGTGGTGATAATACAGCTAGAGAGAGAGCAGCCTTACAGGACTTTTGATAGTAAAAGAAAAATGTTTTCATTCCGTTTTCCATTAACTGGACGTGCCCACCTCAGTGTGAGTAACACATGATCTTTCTCCTCTTTGAGCTTTCTCCCTGTATCATTCCAATTCCAGTTTTCATCATATATTCATCACTTTCTATATTACTCATAATGAAATATTTCTGGTAACTCACACCTCTCAGGTTTTGTTACATCAAAAATGAGAATCTTTCATCAAACAGAAAAACCAAAATTAAGACACAGCTAAAACTGTAGTGCATGGCGACTGCTTTGTCATGGGAGGCGTGTGCGGTGGGAGGCAACAGGTGGTGGTGGCCAGGGGTAGCCGAGACTGCCTTACCAAACTTAAGACATAAATCTTTACATCGTTGGCTGAGTGTCTGAAGTTCAGGGCATGAAGAGGGGTCGTAGCAGAGAGTGTAATCGCCTCCCGGAATAGTTATCAGTGTAGGATGATGTGTGCTCTTGATGCTTTGTTCGAGTTGTCTCTGAGCCGTGCGTACCATACAAGAGCTGCAGACTTCAGCTATGTTCTGATGAGCCATTCGTCTTTGGTTATGGATATGAGGTGTTGATAACGGTAGACGATGAATGTAAACTTTTGTTGTCTGACGAATGATATTGTCAGTTTAATTGATTCACTTATGTAATCAGTTGACACCTACCACTGCAAACTAAACATGGTCGACAGCAACCAAAAGAAAATATATTGTACATTATTACATAACATGAATGAACTTTACTCTTTTCGAGAATCTTTCTTACATTAATTATGACGTTGGGAAACACCTCTGGTGACACTGATCACAGTAACTTTCCCATCGATGGAAAGGTTTCGGAAAAAAAAAATCATCAGAACCGAGATTATAGCCGGGGTGTACAAGAAGAGTCCTTTGATGGGTACCTGCCTGTGAGGTACTTCCAGTAATTCAGTCAGACACCTGAGCGTAGGAGGGTCATATGGACGGAGACTGAGAAAGATGAAGAGATACGTGACTGCCAGTACATGGGGATTACGGAGAATGGTCCTAGTGAAAGCAGCTCCATGAAATGTGTCATTAAGGGAACTGATGTTCATCTTGCATGGATCTACGTCCTCTTACTTCATTTACTTGAAAAATATCATTCTGTCAAATGAATTATGTATTTGTATATAGGACAGATTCTAGACTATCTTCAAACGAGCCAGTCAAAGAAATAGGAATCACATCGAAAGGAATTATCCCCTGATCAAACTCCTGCGCTACACCTCCTCACAAATCACCAACGCCTGACAGAAAGTGATGGTATTGTGTGGCGATCACCCACGAGTTCTCTCGGTACGGAGGATCAGGAAGTACTCTTAGGAACCCTGAGATATACCTCTCGATATAACTCGGACATAAGATCGTTATCAAATGTTGTGTGAGCATATTTCTGGGTCTTTCCCTTGGGGGAAGATAGAGCTGTAATGTTGCTCCTGTAAGCTTCATTGAATTTGTTAATCAAGCCAGTGTTTGGATGATGGACTGTATTCAGTATGGATTCATCTCAAAAAAATTCATGATTAATGACTTGGACCTTAATGACGGAGGATTTTTTTTTTTTTCTTATTTGTAAAATATGAAAGGCCAGGAAAATGATATGAAGGCTTTAAGTAGAGCAAGTCTCCTGAAAAGTTACTGGATAATGCTTGGCAGTGTATATGTACATTTGTGGCATGCGTTTCCGCACACGGAGATGTGTAAAGTTTGTTGATAAATGTGGTCCGTACCGATGGTGGTTCTGGTTTAGATGTCAAGAGACGCCTGGGACTAACCTCTCAGGTAATGACGTTGATCATACATGCGTTGCATTTGACGACGTAAACACTCCCGATTGTTGCATGATTTGGCCTACTGTGCAAGGCATGTAAAGATATTTATATAGGTCAGACGGGAAAAACTGTAACGGAGAGGTGTTATTGACACTGTCATTCAGTACGCAGGGTTGACCGAAGAATGCGATCGCTAAATATTGTCATGAAAATGATCCCCCCATACATCTTGAAAATCCCGTTATTCTATACCCCTCTGCTGATTATGCCACACGCAACGTCATTGAATCTGTATTGATTTCTAACACTAAGATCTTTAATCTGTCCCCAGGCAATTCTAAAGCCCCTCCTAGCATTAAGCAAATCATTATGAGAGATTTGACAAAACACGAAGACAAAAAAGTTATTCAAGACACCCAGCTACCCAGGTCAACCCCCGCTATGTAACCCCCTTATCACTCTCCCTTACAACGGTTACTGCCAGACAAAGCAGACAGTGCGTGGTCTATACAGATCGGTGTTGGACGGCGGGAATCAAGTGTGATGTTTGGATTTGAATAACTTCGTTAAGTACTGGCACCTGATGAGGTGGATTGTCTCCACGAAAAATGTCGCGCCACATGTATAGAAAAATTACATTACAGGATTTGAACCCGAGACCACGTCGTGGTAAACAAGTACACGTCCCTCTGGACTGCAACATAACAATACTTCTCCATCTCAGACCAGCCAATGTCTTATGAGGTTCCTCCTTCACATCTCATGACCAGTGAGGGTGTGGGAAGGCCCACATCCACACGAGCCGTAGGATGCAGTAAGTCACTGAGAGAGAGCGAGTATGATCAGAATGAGGAAGGGAGGGGGAAGTGAGTTGAAGTATGTATTGTGGAATGATCAGCATGGGAGTGAATAAAGTTAGAAGCTGAGGAGAGAAGATCGGTAAAGAGATAGAAAAAAGGAGTAGCAATAGGATAAAACTGAGGAACACCAGTGTTTACACGATAAGAAGAGATGTCGCTCCATTAACGACTTCTGTACTGGATCGATCAGATGGAAAGCTTTGGATTACGTAAGAGAGAAAAGCCGAAAAGCCAGAGAAAGGAAGCTTGAAAATACTGAGTACTGCCGCATACTGGTTCCAGCGCTCCAGTGGTGGTTGTGATTAATCAATAACTTTCCACATCTGTTGAGTCTCCGCGGTCGCCGCGACTTTACTTCGCTACATGGTGTGACAGAACTAGTGTGCCATCATGGTATGTCAAGAGAATATGCCTCCATCTTATATCTTACCTCATGGAGTTTCAGGGGAGTAGGTGCTATTTCATGAAGTTTTGCTGCATTGTCAGTCTTTGGTCCTGCTACAAGATCTTTCAGGTTGAAATGGTGGTGTTTGTCCGGCCATTTAGTTTAGTATATGCAGGATGTGTGTCTTTCCCTTATAACCCATCTTAATGGCACGTCCAGCAGTGGTTCTGTCCATAATGGACGAACTTTTATGCTGTGTCTTATGACCACAAAGCTGTACCACATACCTATTCATAAAATGCTATGTGGACCCGTCAAAAGCTACATCATTCACCTCCACGTAAGATGCCACAGTATTGAGATCCGCCACATGGCTGTGCCACTTACCTTACCAAAAGACGCTACAATATGTGGACCCTCCACATGGTGGTGCCACTTACCTCCGCACAAGATGTAACAGTATGTGGAGTCGCCACATGTTGTGCCTCGATACCCGTGCTACACAATAGGGATCATTAGTGCGCTGTGAGTTAGAAGAGAGAGAGAGGAACCCTTTACTTATTGACCTTCCTCTGGAGAGCCGGATAGCTAAGAGGAGAGAGAGAGAGAGAGAGAGAGAGAGAGAGAGAGAGAGAGAGAGAGAGAGAGAGAGAGAGAGATGAAACAAGTTGACAGAGAAATACGAAAAGCAGAGATGAATGAGAAACCATCTGAAAATAAGGAGGCTGAGTTATGGCCAAACGGAAGGACATCTCCGTACGACACAGTGAAGAATGAGATCATCAGATCTCATCTTTGCTGCTCTAGATATCAGAATGTTTGTTGCTACGAAGAGTTGTGCTACTATAATCTGACATCACGGAAAGATAAGTCTTGTTATAAATCTGAAGGGCTGTCTCATAGGTTGACAGACCTGATGGATTTTCTTGTTCCATACTTTGACAATTCTGGAGGTTCTACGTTTTTTCTTCTTCTTCAGTATTTGGACCCGATGGGTTCTATTGTTTTGTGGGCTTACGGTCATGGATGGTTCTATTGTTTTGTATGTTAGCAGCACTCGATTGTTCTATTGTTTAGTAGGAAGGGTTCTGTTGTTTCGGAAGCTCACAGTACCAAGAGGTTCTGTTGTTTCGTAGGCTTCGGGCTTGGTGGTTCTCTTATTTCGTAGAGTCTGACAGTATTTTTTTTTTGTAAGCTGAGAGTATATGAGTATTCTTTTGTTTCGTAGGCTGACTGCACCAGAGGTTCTTTTTCGTTATGGTGACAGCACCTGGGTTCTTTTGTTTAATATGCTGACAGCATCTGGGGGATCTGTTGTTTTGTAGTCGGACATCGCTTGAGGATCTATTGCCCCGTAAGATTACTGGACTGTAAGATCCTTTGCTTCGTTGGTTGTCGTCCCTGGAACGTTCTATTGTATCGTAGACGGACAATACAAAGTGCATCTGTCGATTTATAGACTGACAGTTCTGGAGGGTTCTATTGTTTCGTGGACCGACAGCTCAAGAGGTATTTATTGTTTGATCAGATGACAGTCTTAGAGGGTTCTCCTGTTACATAGGCTGACAGTAATGGTGTGTTCTAGTGTTCCGTACACCACCTGGCTTGGAAGGTTCTGTTGAGATAACAACACTGGGGAACTTAGTTTGTTTCGTAGGCTAACTGACCTGGAGGATTTTATTGCTTAGCAGGCTAACAGCTCTGTAAGGTTCTACTATTTTTAGGGTAAACATCCTAGGAAGGGTCAGTTATTCCCTATGCTAACTGCAATGATGGGTGGTATTGTTATGTAGGCTGATGGCAGCAAAGGCTCATAAGCATAAAGACAGTTCTTCGTAGAGATGGCGAGGTCCCCAAGTTGATATTTCGTCACTGGATCCTGGCTCTTGGGATCATCATAGGAAGATGGTGATATTTATAATGGTCAGTCCCCATCGGTGTGCCTCTGTAGCTGAGTGATAAATGGAACGGTGAGTCGCTTCATTGGATCACGACCTCAGCTGGTTGATGGTGGTGATTCATCTCTCGATTACAGGTGTGGTTGGTTGATGATGGTGAACCATCATTAAGTCACCCAGCATTAATGACAGACTATAGTAGCCTATGATAAGAAAGTGCTTAAATGTTTTCCTTTAAAGTCACTGATTTGAGGGTTGAGACTTCTTATGGACCCGTGCTTGAATTTAACTACTTTTCCTTCACAAAGTGTCTTAACACATGTAATAAGTGTGTGCACCAGCTGTGAGGTAGATCTTCTCCATAGTTAACATTATCTTAAATCTTACCTAAGCTCTTACTTCGACAACACTCATCGGATGTGTGGGCACGTCACCTAGATGAATTCGACAATCCCTCAGAATGATAGGCAGAGATGTCGCCCTGACCAGCTTCAGTGAACTAGTATTCTCCGTGACACAGACACACACACACACACACACACACACACACACACACACACACACACACTTGGCACGTGTGCTCCCACTCTTTAGGTGATCGAGCGAGAGGCGTGGGATGCCGGGTTTGTTGACACTCTAGCCACTCCACTGCACGGAAATAATGGCAAGTTTATCTTCTGCATTTTCATCCTCTCTCTCTCTCTCTCTCTCTCTCTCTCTCTCTCTCTCTCGTCACTCCTTTGCCCCAGAGAGCTGCGTTTTCTTTCTACCTCACCGCAGCGCAAGTGGGTGGCTGGTTCTGAGTCCACAGACATACAGTCTCACTGCCTTATGCATACCGCTTGAGAACGTGTGACTCGCTCAACTGGTTCTTCCCATTCTTCTATCTTTCTGCGGTGAGCCCTACTCGCTGGCCCTGCCTTTTAGCAAAATCTGGCCGTTTTGACGGGAGAGTACGTTTTTCATCAAATATGGAGGTTAGAGGCGAGGAGGAAAAGGTACAGGGAGAAGGAATAGTATGAAATGGTAGAGAAGACTGAAGTGTGTGCAGGTGTATGATGTAAGGTTGACAACAACTGTGAGTGATTATGTGAAAGCGTGGTTTTTTTAATGCCGTAGTTATATACCCCCGGTAGACCTACGGTGTGTTCTATCGTTTGGTATATGAAAGATCCGCTAAGTTAATAAGCATTGTTCGTTGTGGACGTCGATGGATAACTGGAGCCTCCCTGAGTGCTTTGAGGCTTCGAGGGAACCCAGGGTGTTCCATGTTATGTACTGTTATATACGTCTTGGTTGGTCTGTAGATTGTCATCGTTGTCTTCAATGTTCTGCACTCTCTCTCTCTCTCTCTCTCTCTCTCTCTCTCTCTCTCTCTCTCTCTCTCTCTCTCTCTCTCTCTCTCTCTCACTAATGCCTTCAAATGCTTGCATGCATTATGGCGGGTACTTCAATTTCCACTTCAATATCAACCTTCCTCTTTTTGAATCATTTATATTTTTTCAAAAACCTATTCATGTTTGGTAAACCTTTTCTTTTGAAGTAGGTCGTTTATTTTTATATTTCTGTGAAATAATATCCTCATATGATCTATTTCTTACTTAGTGTGATTTTATGCAGACCTTGTAAACCATAAGTAAACCTGACTGCTTGTATTCTCGTAAACTCGTTTCCCTTGACACGAGAACATTTTCTATTAAGCCGTTTTTCTTCATAGTCATATATATCCTGTGAAAACGCACGTTTGTTGTACATAATATCTTTACATAAACCCGTTTTAATCACATCCATTTTGCTTCTTCAAATTACCCAACATACATCTCGTAAACTCATTCATTTTTATCTGGAGGAAACTAAGTTTACTGAAACGCGTCCGTTGTTGTGTTAATACGCAAGGGTTGCAAATTTCTCATGGAAACTCTACTACCCCATCCTTTATGATTAGACACACAGGAAATGAGGAAGGGGAAACAAAGAGAAAGAGAGAGAGAGAGAGAGAGAGAGAGAGAGAGAGAGAGAGAGAGAGAGAGAGAGAGAGAGAGAGAGTTGGGAGTACCCTGCGTAGTCAGAAAGATATGTAATAAGGGAAAGATGGCAAGAGGGGAAAGAAAAAATGAAACGTACAAAGAAAGGGACGTAGACAGACTAACAAACAGACATTCAGTCTCCTCTACATCACGGAGGTAAAACACATTTACAACCGTCACCAAAATGTTGGCATAAGCAATTTCTTCGGGTATAATTTTCATAGGCACTTTGGGAAAGTGAATGTATTTATCATAGTTTACATCTCATCGGGTCTGATAGTCTGGGTAGATCATGGTGGGAGGCAGGCAGCTTACGTTAGCGTCCCAGTGAGGTGTGTAATATACCTTCCGCACAGAACAACTGTAGAATTCATGGCGGTTATTTTTTTCCGCTTGTACAAGCTGAAAATAAGATTATATTGTAATGATTTACGCAGATCTGTATTATTATTATTATTATTATTATCATTATTATTATTATTATTATTATTATTATCATATATATATTTTTTTTTTCATAATGTTCGCCATTTCCCGCGCTAGCGAGGTAGCGTTTAGAACAGAGGACTGGGCCTTTGAGGAAATATCCTCATCTGGCCCCCTTCTCTGTTCCTTCTTTTGGAAAATTAAAAAAAACAAAAACGAGAGGGGAGGATTTCCAGCCCCCCCGCTCCCTTCCCTTTTAGTCGCCTTCTACGACACGCAGGGAATACGTGGGAAGTATTCTTTCTCCCCTATCCCCAGGGGTAATATATATATATATATATATATATATATATATATATATATATATATATATATAATCAAATATATATATATATATATATATATATATATATATATATATATATATATATATATATATATATATTACCCCTGGGGATAGGGGAGAAAGAATACTTCCCAGGCTGTCCTCCACACAGGAGCGGGGAAATGATGGACTCATCTGGGGCAAGAAGATCATCGACGAAATTGTTCTCCTTTCCTGTCACTGATGATGACACAGCCCATGATATATTCTCGCTCGCGGTGTAACCGATTGTATGTGGAATTCAGCAACTCTCTCTCTCTCTCTCTCTCTCTCTCTCTCTCTCTCTCTCTCTCTCTCTCTCTCTCTCTCTCTCTCTTTCTTACCAACACTTCTAGTGGTGTCAGTTTGTCACTTCTTCGACCCAAATAGCTACTTTTTTTTCCTGCTTCATCCATACGTGGGGCAGCTGGCCTTCACTCCACAAACACATATCAAATCTTTCCTTCTCGTACATAACACTGGACAACACACGACTCACAGTACTCGGTCTTCATAACTCTATATTGTCATGCTTTGCGCGCTAGCCCTGTGGCACAGTCTCGCCGCGTGTACTCGTGAGCACTCTTTCTACCTCTCGCCCTCTCTGTTAGAGAGAGAGAGAGAGAGAGAGAGAGAGAGAGAGAGAGAGAGAGAGAGAGAGAGAGAGAGAGAGAGAGAGAGAGAGAGACAGAGTGTGTGTGTGTGTGTGTGTGTGTGTGTGTGTGTAATTGCTCTGGGGACTCATCTCTTGAATATTCTATATCATCCTGCAACTTTTACCATTTTCTATGCTGTCAGCATTCACAATGTAGCTCCCTAATTCATTCCATTCATCAGCTAAAGCTTTGTTATAAAAAAAGCTTCTTTACATCTTTTCTAACACATGACAGAAGTTTAAAAGTTCCAGATGCTTAACCTACTTTTTCTGGATATTTATTGGTTCTCGCTGCGGTAACTCCCCTTTGCAGGTAGTCATCCATTTGCTTTCTTAATCTATGTTCCAGTGTTTCACGTGCCACACTCGTCAGAGAGACCGCTTCGTACATATGTGCATCTCTTCAATCTTTTCTTGTTTTAAGACACGTAGTACATTTGCTCTCCTCTCCCTTTACACATTGCCTTTCTCCAGTATCATGTAGAGCAAACATTTCCGACGACCTCTCAAGAATATCTGGACATTTCTTTGTCAGCTATGGAGAAACTTGTGAGCACTATGAGCCTCATATGGGTCAAGTCAATTAGCAGTCAATGTCTTTTCTAGAAATTCCAATGCTTTTAAAGACCTTTCCATTTCATCTGAGTGGTATCAGGGCTAGGCTCTAGTGTCTTCTCCTGTGACAACACTTTTCAACTTGTCACTCAGTTCTTCACATACCTTTACATCATCTTTTACAAGTCATCCCTTAGCTGCTGCTTAACTGATATTATACTCCTGATGAGTTTGCCTTCTCGACAATATTCCTTTCAAAGTCTCTCGGTTTTTTTTCAATCTTAAGCTGCTACACAGCTCTCATTCCCTGTTCGCAATGTTTGTCTTGTTGTGAGGCAAACATTAATTATTCACGTTGTTGGAAATGCTTTCCATATCCACTGATCTGCAGCTTAACCTCCACTCTTCTCTCTCTCTCTCTCTCTCTCTCTCTCTCTCTCTCTCTCTCTCTCTCTCTCTCTCTCTCTCTCTCCATTCTATCTACGCCTCTTAGCTAAGTTCCCGGTGAATACCTGGTGAAGTCTTCGGGGTCTTCATCCCATCAGCCCAGGCTGGGCTTAGGCTGCTGGATTGGTATCGTTGATCAAACAAGCTGTTGGAAGACGCAGCCCCCACATCCTGACTGGTCTGGTACACTTTGTAGGTACTTGTTCAGTGCACTCTTGAACTTCCTTACTGTGCATCTCATGCTGTTTCTAATGGTAACTGGCAAGGTGTTGAAGAGTCTCGAGCCCAGGATGTTTAAGGTATTCTCTCTTTTTTGTGTATATCGCACCTTTGGATGTCAGAGATACTATTTTACAAAGTCTTCCATTCCTGTCGTGCCATTAGGATGTTGTTTCCGTATGTAATTTGGCAACCATACCTTCTAGGATTTTCCAGGTATAGATGACAATATATATTGTGCCTCTCCCGTCTGCGGCGCTCCATGAAGTATAGCCCCAGATACTTCAGCCTTCCCAAGTAATTTAGTTCCTTTACCACATTATTATGGGCTGCGAAAGATCTCTGAACACTTTCAGATTCCACCATCTCGCCAGTTTTGAAGGATGAAAGTAGCAATATTCAATTCGTGACAGAATTGGCGCCTTGAATAATCTTGTCATGGAGGCAACCGTTAACCTGCTGTGTTCGCTGAAGGTTGGGTCGTGAAACATTATAACTCTGAGGCCTTTCACACAATTCATCTGATTTATGATAGCGTCTGTGCCTGTCCGGTGTTGTTTTTGATTTTGTCGTTGGAACTGCTTTGCCTCCGCCTTTGCGGAGTGGGGTGATGTGGGTCAGTTTCAGACTCTCGGGAATGATGCCAGAATCTAGACTTTTTCTCCAGAGGATATTAAGGGCACGTGCTAGAGGTGTTTCGCATTTCTTTATGAAGACTGAGTTCCATGAGTCTGGGCCTGGGGCTGAGTGCATGGTCATGCTCTTATTGGCCCTCTCAAAATCGTGTGTTGTGGTGGTGATATATGCTGTGTATACACTTGGGAGAATACTATTCAGGAAGAAGTCTGTTGGGTCATTTATCTTTATTGCCTCACTCCCAGCAGTGTCACTCTGCTCGACTTCTTGGGGCCTTTCTGCTATTTTCACCTTGTATTGTCTTCCTTTCCCAGTAACTATTATTTACTATACAGACGACTAATCGACCTTACCAGACCCTACTTATCATGTTGCCGTCGCCACTCAGCTCTTTGATTTGGTCTTTTTACCTCCTGCTAATTTTATATTTTTTGCTATAAGCCTTCTGGGTGTGCTTGATGTTCTCAAGCTTTTCACACAGACCTTCCCTTCTAGACCTAATTGATTCATTCCAAAGCACCTTTTAATTTTACCTTAGATTATCATTAAGTCATCACCCAAGATCCTCATTTGTTTCCGTTTTTTGTCCTACGCACCAACCTTTCTTACATTATATATATTCTATGCCGTTTTCGCTCTTCAGTCATCACTAGTTTCGAGAAGAGTCTGCTTCCGTTTCAGCTGTTTTGTTTACAATTAAAGGACCACATCTTTCTTAAATCATGATTACAACATATGTTTTCCTCATTTTCTTCGTATTACTCCTGCAGTGTTCAACACATGTTGCATCATTTGTCTATGCTGTCACAGTATAATGCCTCATCGCCATTCTTTCTCTATACTGCATCGTCAGATTTTCTCACCTTCTTATCTAACAGATTGTCACTCCTTACCTTTTATCTCGTCATTTATTTATCTCGTATGAAATATCATGCTATTATAGGCTCTGATAAACAACCATACAACCCCTTTCATAGACCTTACGTCCTACGCACTACCAACCATATTCGTTTCCCCGAAACAAAATGTCATACTCTCGTCTATCCTATCTCTCTGTACCCGCGCGTTCTGAATTGGCGAATATCCTTTTGATGAAAGCATGTATGTATTTGAAGTATTCAAACATGTACATATATTCCATGTGTTCTGTATATAGTATCATTTCCACGTAGGATATCATACCTATCTCTCAGTCCTTCAACTCTCTCCCTCACAGATCCGTTCATTTCACCCATTCCACACAAGGAGCTTTTCCCTCGCATTCACATCCTTAGTCTTCTCCAGGGAGTATTATAACACCCTCTATTCTATCAGCGTACGGCAACATAGGCAGCTGCCACGTCATCTCAGTTTTATTGCACAGATTTTGCAGCTAATGTCTTAAATATTGTACAGCTGTTATGACTCACCTTCTCAACCTACTTACATTTAACTATGATTCCTCTGATACATACATACATACATACATACATACATACATACATACATACATACATACATACATACATACATACATACATACATACATACATAAATACATACATACATACATACATACATACATACATATATATATATATATATATATATATATATATATATATATATATATATATATATATATATATATATATATATATATATATTCATACATACATACATACATACATACATACATACATCATACATATACATACATCATACGTTCATACATACATACATCATACATACAATAGCTGAACGTATGCAAAAATATGCATACAAACATATAAGCATAAATATAAGTTTTGAATCACAAGTACACGACATATCTAAGCATCAAAGCCGCAAAACCCAGGAGGAAACAGTAATTCGTTGCATGATAGCTTGAGACAGAATCCGCCATATCTTGCAACTAGGATGGGACATATTAATTTGAGGAAGGAGCACCGGAGAGTGAGAGGCTGTCAGAAGATCAGTAACTTGATGGTTTGATTATCTTCACTCACATCACACAGCTCGGAAGTGAGCTGGTGCTGCCAGCTTTTCTATTTTAACCTAGATTCTTTTCCACGGGACACGATAGAGAGCGCAGATGCAGATTATGACTCAAAAGGTCCATATATATATATATATATATATATATATATATATATATATATGTATATATATATATATATATATATATATATATATATATATATATATATATATATATATATCACCTCATTATTTCTACATCGCTTATTTTTGCCTAATTTTTCACGTCTTTAATCATATATTAATTAATCTCGTTCACCTTCGTCTTTACATCCTCCAGCTTCATTCTCCCTGACTGCCTCCCACGTCCCATGAGCAGGAACTGTAAAAGAAACCTTGCCTGCCGCCATCTTTATGAGCTCCAAGGAAAATAATCTTGGGGCGATATTGAAAGTAAGGAACAATTTCTTGCTGAAGGACTTTCTCAGTGCGACAAGTTGTCATAAGCCCCTTTTGTGTGCCGTAAAACTTTAATTAACTCAAGCAGATCTGAGAGGGATTTCATCAGGTGTATGGTCTTCAGCCGACCCAACTTAGAAGGGAACTTGAGGGTGCGAGAATTTCAATTTCCTCCACGGAACGGACGAGATCCTGGATCTCGAAATTTTCCCAAGGCGCCGCTTAATTATATCGCCCAGGTTGGCAAAACTTATCTATTTATACAGCGAGATAGAATTTATTAAGGGCCCTCGGCCCCGAAAATTAGGATGGAGCGATGATATATCTTGCTTTTAGGGACGGAAAGGATAGCTTCATATTTGGGGAGGTTTGGCAGTAGCCTCGAAAATGTAGTATTTGTATACTCTCTCTCTCTCTCTCTCTCTCTCTCTCTCTCTCTCTCTCTCTCTCTCTCTCTCTCTCTCTCTCTCTCTCTATGTGTGTGTATATATATATATATATATATATATATATATATATATATATATATATATATATATATATATATTTCTTTTCTTTTAAACTATTCGCCATTTCCCGCGTTAGCGAGGTAGCGTTAGGAACAGAGGACTGGGCCTTTTTTGGAATATCCTCACCTGGCCCCCTCTGTTCCTTCTTTTGGAAAATTTAAAAAAAAAATAAATATATATATATATATATATATATATATATATATATATATATATATATGTATATGTATATATATATATATATATATATATATATATATATATATATATATATATATATATATATATATATATATATAGTCGCACCTAAGTAGTTCATACAATATTATTTAACGTAATTTTTCTATACAGTAGGCACGACATGCTTCGTAGAGACAATCCACCTCATCATGTACCAGTACTTAACAAAGTTATTGAAATCCAAACATCACACTTGAGTACCGCCGTCCAGTACAAAGTTGTACAAACCAACCACTGTCCGCTGTGTCTAGCAGTAACCGTTATAAGGGAGAGTGATTAAGGGAGGTTACGTGGCGGGGGTTGACCTGGGTAGCTGGGTGTGTCTTGAACAACTTTTTTTTATGTTTTCGTGTTTTGTCAATTCTCCCATAATGATCTTGCTAATGCTGGGATGGGCAAATCAAAGTTTTTAGTATTAGCAATTTAGACAGATTCAATGACGGTGCGTGTGGCATAATCAGCAGAGGGGCATAGAGTAACGGGATTTTCAAGATCTATGGGGTGATCATTTTCATGACAGTGTTCAGCGATCGCATTTTTGGTCACCCCTGCGTACTGCATGACGGTGCCAATAACACATATCCTCTTTGTCAATCTTTCCTCACTCATTCTCTCCATGTGACCAAGCCATTTCAAAACACCCTCTTCTGCTCTCTCAACCACACTCTTTTTATTACCACACATCTCTCTTACCCTTTCATTACTTACTTGATCAAACAACCTCACACCACATATTGTCCTCAAACATCTCATTTCCAACGCATCCACCCTCCTCCGAACAACTCTATCTATAGCCCACGCCTCGCAACCATATAACATTGTTAGAACCACTATTCCTTCAAACATACCCATTTTTGCTTTCCGAGATAATGTTCTCGCCTTCCACACATTTTTCAACGCTTTCATAACTTTCGCCCCCTCCCCCACCCTGTGACTCACTTCCGCTTCCATGGTTCTATCCGCTGCCAAATCCACTCCCAGATATATAAAACACTTTACTTCCTCCAGGTTTTCTCTATTGAAACTTACCTCCTAATTGACTTGTCCCTCAACCATACTGTACCTAATAACCTTGCTCTTATTCACATTTACTCTCAGCTTCCTTCTTTCACACTCTTTACCAAACTTAGTCACCAGCTTCTGCAGTTTCTCACCCGATTCAGCCACTGGTGCTGTATCATCAGCGAACAACAACTGACTCACATCCCAAGCTGTCTCATCGACAACAGACTGCATACTTGCCCCTCTCCAAAACTCTTGCATTCACCTCCCTAGCAACCCCATCCATAAACCGACATTCACTGAGAACCAATCACTTTCCTCTCTTCCCACTCGTGCACATGCCTTACATCATCGATAAAAACTTTTCACTATTTCTAACAACTTGCCTCCCATACCATATATCCTTAATACCTTCCACAGAGCATTTCTATCAACTCTATCACATGCCTTCTCCAGAGCCATAAATGCTACATACATACATATCCATTATGCATATATATATATATATATATATATATATATATATATATATATATATATATATATACACATTACATATATTCCTTCTAATCCACTGGAAAATGAAAGACGATCTGTTCCCAGGCGCTCTTTCGTGTAATGATCACATCATGAAGGGAGATACAAGAAGGAAATATAAGTCAATTGATATACAAGGAAGAGACGTATCTAGAACTTCATTTGGTAAACAAGTGAGCACCCAACCTTCAGTTGATATGCAAGGAATAGACGTAGCTAGGACGCCATTTGGTAAAGAATTGACTCCCCGAATGGAGGTTTGGTAGTCACTTGTTTACCAGGTGGCGTCCTAGCAACGTCTCCTCCTTGTTTATCAACTGACGTGTTACATTTCCTTTTCGTATCTCTCCTAATGATGTGATCATTACACGAAAGTGCACTTGGGAACTTATCGTGTTGTATTTCCCCGTGGATTACTTGATCACGCGCTCAATTGTGATCTTTTCCTGTGTACATATATCGTTATTGTCATTTTGTCCACAAACACACACTCTCCATTTCATACATAACTTTCGATGACACATTCCTCACACACACACACACACACACACACACACACACACACACACACACAAAGTGGAGTGGGACCAGGAATACACTTTTCTTAAGGCTGGAGGAGGATAAACTTGATCCGCAAAGATGAGAGGAACATCCGGTAAAGATAAAGAGAAATTTGGATAAGCCAGAGCGGTTGAGTTGAGGTGAAGGCTCTTAGCAACATACTGAAAGGTCAGGGAATATTGACAGAATCATTCTGGTCGGAAATACTGTAAGGGCCTATATAAGGAGCCTCTAAATAACATGGAAATCATTTTAGTTTAACTTGAAAGGTGAATGCCACCAATAAACGGAGGATAATGGTGGAAGAAATTAGTCAAATGTAACCACATATTCATATGGCAATATAATTCTGTATAGAATTGCAAAGGAAGTAAAGAGTGTACTTAGTTATAGAATGAAAAATGATAAAAAGCAAGAGGAAATGCAGTGCATTAGTTCTAAGTCGTTAAAAATTAGATATTGGATAAGATCAATGGCGCAGAGAGGATGAATGATAAACTAAAAATGACGTCGAAGAAATAAAACAAATTCTTATCAGTAAACTATCAGAGGGAAATGTACGGTCTGGTCTTGATATTTGGTTGGATAAAAGAACACATTGAATTAACGGAATATATATATATATATATATATATATATATATATATATATATATATATATATATATATCAGTTGTTGTTCGCTGATGATACAGCGCTGGTGGCTGATTCATGTGAGAAACTGCAGAAGCTGGTGACTGAGTTTGGTAAAGTGTGTGGAAGAAGAAAGTTAAGAGTAAATGTGAATAAGAGCAAGGTTATTAGGTACAGTAGGGTTGAGGGTCAAGTCAATTGGGAGGTGAGTTTGAATGGAGAAAAACTGGAGGAAGTGAAGTGTTTTAGATATCTGGGAGTGGATCTGGCAGCGGATGGAACCATGGAAGCGGAAGTGGATCATAGGGTGGGGGAGGGGGCGAAAATTCTGGGAGCCTTGAAGAATGTGTGGAAGTCGAGAACATTATCTCGGAAAGCAAAAATGGGTATGTTTGAAGGAATAGTGGTTCCAACAATGTTGTATGGTTGCGAGGCGTGGGCTATGGATAGAGTTGTGCGCAGGAGGATGGATGTGCTGGAAATGAGATGTTTGAGGACAATGTGTGGTGTGAGGTGGTTTGATCGAGTAAGTAATGTAAGGGTAAGAGAGATGTGTGGAAAAAAAAAGAGCGTGGTTGAGAGAGCAGAAGAGGGTGTTTTGAAATGGTTTGGGCACATGGAGAGAATGAGCGAGGAAAGATTGACCAAGAGGACATATGTGTCGGAGGTGGAGGGAACGCGGAGAAGTGGGAGACCAAATTGGAGGTGGAAAGATGGAGTGAAAAAGATTTTGTGTGATCGGGGCCTGAACATGCAGGAGGGTGAAAGGAGGGCAAGGAATAGAGTGAATTGGAGCGATGTGGTATACCGGGGTTGACGCATTGTCAGTGGATTGAATCAAGGCATGTGAAGCGTCTGGGGTAAACCATGGAAAGCTGTGTAGGTATGTATATTTGCGTGTGTGGACGTATGTATATACATGTGTATGGGAGGGGTTGGGCCATTTCTTTCGTCTGTTTCCTTGCTCTACCTCGCAAACGCGGGAGACAGCGACAAAGTATAATAAAAAAAAAATAAAATATATTTATTTATTTATTTTGCTTTGTCGCTGTCTCCCGCGTTTGCGAGGTAGCGCAAGGAAACAGACGAAAGAAATGGCCCAACCCACCCCCATACACAAATGTATACACACACACACGTCCACACGTCAACCCCGGTATACCACATCGATCCAATTCACTCTATTCCTTGCCCTCCTTTCACCCTCCTGCATGCTCAGGCCCCGATCACACAAAATCTTTTTCACTCCATCTTTCCACCTCCAATTTGGTCTCCCACTTCTCCGCGTTCCCTCCACCTCCGACACATATGTCCTCTTGGTCAATCTTTCCTCGCTCATTCTCTCCATGTGCCCAAACCATTTCAAAACACCCTCTTCTGCTCTCTCAACCACGCTCTTTTTTTTTCCACACATCTCTCTTACCCTTACATTACTTACTCGATCAAACCACCTCACACCACACATTGTCCTCAAACATCTCATTTCCAGCACATCCACCCTCCTGCGCACAACTCTATCCATAGCCCACGCCTCGCAACCATACAACATTGTTGGAACCACTATTCCTTCAAACATACCCATTTTTGCTTTCCGAGATAATGTTCTCGACTTCCACACATTCTTCAAGGCTCCCAGAATTTTCGCCCCCTCCCCCACCCTATGATTCACTTCCGCTTCCATGGTTCCATCCACTGCCAGATCCACTCCCAGATATCTAAAACACTTCACTTCCTCCAGTTTTTCTCCATTCAAACTTACCTCCCAGTTGACTTGACCCTCAACCCTACTGTACCTAATAACCTTGCTCTTATTCACATTTACTCTTAACTTTCTTCTTTCACACACTTTACCAAACTCAGTCACCATCTTCTGCAGTTAATGGAATAACATCCCCTCCCCCCTCATGTGTGCGAGGTAGGGCTAGGAAAAGACGACAAAGGCCCCATTCGTTCACACTCAGTCTCTAGCTGTCATGCAATAATGCCCGAAACTACAGCTCCCTTTCCACATCCAGGCCCCACAGAACTTTCCATGGTTTACCCCAGACGCTTCACATGCCCTGATTCAATCACATATATATATATATATATATATATATATATATATATATATATATATATATATATATATATATATATATGTTTGTGTGTGTGTGTGTGTGTGTGTGTGTGTGTGTGTGTGTGTGTGCGCGCGCGCGCTAATAACCACCACGAGGAAAATGAAACACGATAAGTTCTCAAATGCACTTTCGCGTAATGATCACATCGCCAGGGGAGATACACGAATGAGATAGAAGACGTAGAACAATCAATAGATATGCAAGGAAGAGACGTCGTCTATCTCATCCTTGTATCACTCCTGACGATGTGATCATTAGACGAAAGTGCACTTGGGAACTTTTTTCATTATCCTAGTGGTTATCAACAAATTCTAGATCACGCGCACTACTGTGACCTCTTGCAATGCATATGATTTACTGGAAAATGTGAATCCTCCATATTTTCATAAGAGAGGAGAGATAGCCGCTACATGGCCCCTGAGAGATCATTAGTCGACGTACTGTTGACAGTGAACACGTGGCGTCATTATCAGGAACCCTTACAAGGCCACCGGAAAGAGAAATGAGCCCGAAAATAATTATATACCTAATTAGACCTACGGACGCCATTTTCCCTGCTCTCTCTCTCTCTCTCTCTCTCTCTCTCTCTCTCTTCTCTCTCTCTCTCTCTCTCTCTCTCTCTCTCTCTCTCTCTCTCTCTCTCTCCTGTTAGTTTTCTAGGAAGTTTTATTTTTTAATAATTTCTTTCCCGACCAAGTTGAAAGAAAGAATATTCTTTTCATTTACCGTTGTGGTATTCATATGTTGGGTACGTTCTCCCCGGTAAGGTTATGAATGCGTCGGTGTTACCGGACTCCACCTGCATGTGGTTACACCTTCGGCGAGGCTGTATCCTCGCCAGTGGACGGAAAGGAGTACAGTCTTAGTCGAGAGCCATCTCGCTCCTGGGGAGTCCATTGTATCCATTCTCGTGCATGGAGTGCTGCATCATAGCTGCAGAAACCCTGGCAAAGTGTCCTGAAGTTGTGTGATGATACTGATTAATATAACAGGAAAAGGAACAACACTACGTAGAGTTATGTCTGATTACTGAATCGTCCTAGCTGGCCAAGCTGTGATATCGTATTTGCGTCCACTCAGTCAATACACGTAGGGAGATATCACCTGACCATCCTTCAACATACGTACTCTCACTTGTTCCCCTTGATTCTGGGGTACGACGTGCATTGTCTGATGTCATCCTCAGTAATCTCCACCCCCACGCTTTTCACAACCTCTCTCTTTTATCTTTTCCCTTTTTGGGAGTAGCAGCTCGACCGTGTCAAAACCCTTTCCCTGGGCAGTGGCCACAGTCCCTTTAAAAGATACCAGAGGACCACTGGTGGTCACGGCTGAGCTACAGTCAGCCAGGAGGGAGCGACACCTATTGTAGCCCAAAGGGCAAGAAGGACGAGTCTCTCTCATGCGAGGGGCAGTAAACGAATTCTCATCCATGTGGCTGCGTCTCCCCCTCCCTCGCTCCCCATGAGGATTGAGGGAGGAAACCGAGACTCACTTCTCCCCTTCCGCTGTCAAGTTCCTGGGGGAGTACAACAGACTCTCTTTTTCGCGAGTTGATGAATTAATGTCTTTACCTCCGCTGTGCATGTGTCCTCCTGCCAAACTAACGCTGGGGGCCGTTGAAAGGTAAGAGTGTGTGGCTGTCAGATGTGATTGCCTGCAATAGTTCTGGGTTGTGCTGGATACGCAGATCGGTCTGTTAGGACTGCACGGCAGATCCTATCACGAGTGATTGGTCGTTCTGTTTACACTGGTTGAATTGCTGTTTCCTCTGTATGCATAGAAAATGAAAATATTTTCCCCAAAAATCAGAAAAAAGACAGATATGTGCACACACACACACACACACACACACACACACATATATATATATATATATATATATATATATATATATATATATATATATATATATATATATATATATATATCCCTAAGGTAGGGGAAAAAGAATTCTTCCTCCGCATTCTATGCGTGTCGTAGGAGGCGACTTAAGGGGGCGGGACAGGGGGTGGGGTTGGGTGTGTTTGTGTTGGGGGGGGAGGGGGTTGCTGACAAAAACACCCCCCCCCCCCACCTCTATTTCAATTTCTAAACTATGAAATATAAGAAGGAACCAGGAGGGGAGAGCGCTTGGTTCCTTCTCGAGGGCTAAGGGTGTTATCTAAATGTGTGTTGATGTAATTAAGATGAGAAGAAAGGAAAGATAGGTAACAAGTTTGAGAATAGAAACCTGGATGTTCTGACTTTGGGTGAAAGAAAGCTCAAGGGTTAAGGGTAGGAATGGTATGGAAATTGCATAGAAATTAGGTCATGGGTTGGTGAAAGGGCACGGGCTAAGGAAGGGGTAGCACTGCTGCTGAAACCAGAGTTGAGGGAATGTGTGAAAGAGTGTATGTCAGTGAGCTTCAGGTGTATATGGATAAAATGAAAGTGGATTACGGGAGATGGTTGATTATTACTGCTTATGCACCTGACTATTAGAGTAGAGTAGAGCGGCAATTGTTTGAGGAACTGCTGAGTGTGTTGAGGATTAGCTGAATGTATGTATAGTACCACTGTATAAAGGCAAGTGGGATGATTATGAGTATTCAAACTACAGTGGTATAAGTTTGTTTAATGTACCTGGTAAATTTCATGGAAGGGTGGTGACTGAAAGGCTGAAGACATGTACAAATCATCAGTTTGGGGAGGAATAATGTGGTTTCAGAAGTGATAGAGGATGTGTGGATCAGATGTTTGCTTTACAAAACGTGTGTGAGAGGTACTTAAACAGAAGTATTTCTACGAGGCATATAATAGGGTTCTTAGATATGCCTTTTGTTAGAGGAAAGCTGCTAGAAACACAAACAAGTTTGCGGTGTTGAGTTGTCAGTGTATGAGTGCATTTGGTTATCTGTGTAAGGAAGGAAACCGTTGTTAGAAAGGGGAAAAAGTTTAGGAGACATGACAGAACCTTGAGGGACACCTTTGTTGATGGAGAAAAGGAGGGGAGGCTGATTTATCAACAACCACAGAGATGAATCGGTCGGAGAGAGCAAAGTAAGGGAGGGGAAACAAAGAAGGGGAGCTTGGAGATGATACTCCAATGCCACACCCTGTCAAAAGATTTGGATATACCCAGAGCAACCTCACAGGATTCCCCAGAATCACTCAGGGATGATAACAAGACATAAGTAAGATAGGAAAGAATACCACCAGTGGATCTCACCGTACGGGAGCCATATTGTTGATCAGAGTAGAGACTGTAATATGCAAGATGCCTTAAAGTTTGTGAGATGAGGAGGGATTCAAGGACTTTGGAAATGGTAGAGTCGAAACAACAGGACGATAGTTCGAGGGTTTAGAACGGTCACCCTTCATAGGAATGGGATGTACCAACGTATGCTTCCAAGAAGGGAAAAGCTCTATTTTTTAAACAGAAAAGGAATAAACAAACATAATCCTTGCTTGCGTCTAGAGAGAGAAGCCCTTTTGGAGAGTTCGAAAAGAGATTACGTGAGAGGCATAGGATTAGTAGGCATAGCATCAGAGGATGAATGAATGCTAAGAGTCATCCAAGGTAGCGTAAGAGGAGAAATGGGAACCACTGAGAGTTGTTTTGTTTATGCAAAAGACAGTTTTGGTACCGTCAGAACGGAAAAGTGAAGGAAAGGTAGTGGCTCTTGTTCTCCACTTTGTTACTCTGAACATTTCCTCTGTGTCTTTTATTACTGTATGGATCTTTTTTGTAAGAATAATTGATAAACCTTCTGGGTAGCATAACTTCCTGAATGATTCGACGATACATATGTTCTCTACCTCCAGGTTTTCATCACTGCACATTCCAGTCAGAAAGACCGTAGTGATCACTCCAGACTTAGTTATTTCGTAATTGCCGAAAGATAATGAAAAAAAAAAACATTCTTGTTGGCGGGTTTACGGTACACCTAGAACTTTCCACCCTGGTCATACCCCCCCATTTTGACGAATCTATAAATGGCATCGTAGCGTTCTCCTCCTATTCCACTGTATACTGTGTATGTCTGTTTCCAATGATCAGCATTTCCAATTTGTATTTTGTTTTAGTAGCCTTGGGAGTAATCAGTATTATGTACCAAGTACCGAGCGGTGCTCCTGAATATTTTGAAGGACTGTTGAATAGGTGGATAGGGTGGCGGATGTGATGTGTTTAGGACAACATGGCATACAGTGCAATAGATCCCTGGCAAATGGTATGGTAAAAAGAGATGATAATGAGAGAGCTTTGTGCAAGATCCAATATGACAAAGTGGAAGAAATGTACGGGACTCTGGGCGAGCTCCTGAAGAAAGGGGATGACCGTGTTATTGATAGATTCATCTGGCTATTCCACATTTGCCTGGCCCAGGGTACGGTGACTTACACTGGCAGAATGTATGAATCCTTTTATATAGAAAGGGAATCAAAAGTAAATGCTCGGATTACATTAGCATAAATCTATTGAGTATACGTGGTAAGGTGTATAGGAGAAGACTGACTTGTTAAGGTGGCAGCATGCACAGATATTTTACTGGGAGGAACACTGTGGCTTCAGAGTAGGAAGAGAATGTGTGGACCAGATATTTGCTTTGAAGGATTTAAGAGAGACATACTTTAGAGAAGAGTGAACTGATTTCAGCATTTATGTATATGGAGAAGCGAATATGTTCGAGAGAAAGGCCGTATGGAAGGTCCTACGAATTTTTGATGTAAATGAAAATCTTAATATATTTATCAATAATTTTCCTAGAATGTACACTGTAGGTACTATGTTTATAAAATTAATTCAGAGATCAGATATTATCTTTCTGCTCACCAGGAGTGAGGGCAAATCTACACGGCTGGTGCTGCGCCCCTTATCATGATCGCTCTGTTATCCTAGTTCCTTATCAGAGTCGGGCAGGTTTTGTCAGGAATAGAATTACTTAACGCTAATGTGTTTACCCTTAAACTTTTATGATAAATGTCATCATCATTCAGGGACTGGCACTCGACTTATTTTCTACTCTTACATTCATTACTTAACTTTACCACTACGTCTGACACTAGACGTCACGCTGATACAGCAGTAACCATTGTTACTACTCCACTTGAACCTTACCTTACCAGCAACAGTAACGCGTAACGGTATATGATTTTACGTTCAGTGCTCAGAAATTGTCTGTTTAGATTTCATCAGCCAATGTATTGAAGTCTTAATATGACTTTATATCAGTGGCAAACTCTCACACTTGATTACCCAGTTGCATTGAAGTCTTAATATGACTTTATATCAGTGGCAAACTCTCACACTTGATTAACTAGTATTGAAGTCTTAATATGACTTTATATCAATGACAAACTCTCACACTTGATTGATTTACATTTACAATTCTTCATCAATGAGAAAATCATACAACAGTTACTTTTACAAAGAGGCCTCACTCATTTCCTCGATCCTCACCCTGCGACATGTGTATCTGGTCTGTGCCCAGCACACAGCCATCCAATAAGACGGTTGCTTGCCAGTGTACAATTTTGACGATCAGGAATATTAACCTAACAGCCTGGGAAGTTATGTTGATTGGCCTGCTTGGCTGAGAGCCTGCCATGAACGATGACATAATAGTACTTATGTGTGCCATTAAGTGAGAAGAGCTCGATCCATATTACAAGAGACGAGCTGTGCGTATTGTTAGACAAGCCGAGTCATTGTCACACACACACACACACACACACACACACACACACACACACACACACACACACACACACACACAAGAAAAACAGAGAAAAAAACATATACACATATGTGTGTTTAAGATGTATGTAGACGCACTTGAGACATCACTTAAAACGTAGTTCAAGATGTCGCTAGAAAGAGGTAAATTCCCTAAAGAATGGAAGACGGTAAACGTCATGTCTGTCTATAACAAAGGAGACCGGGCATAGACGATGAACTACATAGCAGTCTCCTTAGCGAGTGTGGTCTGTAAGGTACTGGAAGATATCACCAGGAAACAATTGGATGACTTCTTGCACGGAGGAAAGATTGCCTGTGCGATTGACAACACGATTTCAGGAAAGAAGCTGATGGAGTCTATTATATTTCTACAAGAGAGTGAGCTTTGCTTTAGACGAAAGAGGAGACTGGATGGATTACCTGTATCTGGACCGCTAGAAAGCGTTTGACACTCCACCACACAGGAGGCCGGTAAAGTCTCTAGATCTCCGGACAGAAATGTATAGAAGAATACCGGGGTGGAAGGGAATGGGGGACGAATGTCGTGGGAGCTTTTTCGAAATGGTTAGAGATACTAGCGCGGTGCCTCATGGCTGTTTTGGTATCATTGCTCCTCTTGATGTGTTTAGATGACTCGCCTGAAAAATTGGACTCATACCTAAATATATAAGGATGATAACATAGTCATAACGAGGTAAAAGAAGAAGGATTGCATTATCTTTCAAGAGGGCATAGATAGACTCCAAAACTGGTCAGATACACGTGATGAAATTTAACCTGAGTGCGTATCAAGTAATGTGGATGGGTCAGAGTGAAAGAGGCCTCGGTATGAGTATCATCTAGCAGGAGGTAAGATGTGTGAGAGAGACTTTGGACTCAAAGACTTCTATAACCTGTCGTCAGAGTCATATCTTAGTATAATAGAAAAGGAAACTGTTC